>NC_140212.1:39364772-39518959 GCF_951802725.1 Rutilus rutilus
GATGGTTACTATGGAGTTTTTATAGAGTTCTTAGCATGATCTTGGCATGATTTAACACTTAACTAATCGCTATTAGCATGTAGCTATTCACTGCTAGCATGTGTAGCATGTTGGAAGTGCTGTTTGCTAGCATGAGTCAAAAGAGCCAAAACTCATCTCTATACGATGTTCTGATACAGAGATATAGGTCTTTCAAAACGGTTGCTAGGGTACTCAAGTTTGGTTGCTATGGAGTTGCTTGGGAGCTGGAAGCATTAAACTTAAGAAGTTTAAAGTGGTTTGAAGTTTAAAGTAGTTTAAAGTAGTTTGAAGTTTATGATAGATATATAAATAAGTTAGATAGATACACACAAACAAACACACACACACACACACACACACACACACACACACACACAGACTACCTCGCTCACACACTCAGTCAGACACACACACACTCAGAGTTTATGAGTTTAGAGTTTATAAGTGTACGAGTTTTTGAGTTTAGAGTTTATAAGTTTAAATGAGTTTAGAGTTCAGAGTTTATTAATTTATGAGTTTAAGAGTTCATAAGTCTATGAATTCATGAGTTTATTAGTTAATTAGTTATTAAATTTAAGTTAATTAGTTTATAAATGTATGAGATTAGAGTTTATTAGTTTAAATGAGTTTCATTGGCTAATATATATAGAACGGCAGTTTGGTTTAGTCTTCAAGGTGTTTAGATTTGAATTTTTGTCGGTTGGTGAGTTTGAATCTGGATTTGAATTTTTTAGAACTCCCCAATGTAAGTCAATGGGAGTTTTTCCGAGTTTTGATCGTCATTTGTAGGAAAACCGTAAGTCCGATCAGTCTGAAAAGATAAAGCAACTCGAGTCAGAACAGTTTGAAGGTCTGAGCCGAGTTTGGAGTATGTAGAGTTAAAGCTCTAGGAGGAGATTGAGTGGAATTTTTTGGTAAGAAGAATAATAATAATAACTAGATGCGAAAGTTCGTCGAGACAAACTTTAAGTTGGCTTGAGAAAGTTTGGACCGGAAAGTTTTTTGCTAGGCGGTTGTTAGGATGTTATGGGTGGTCGCTATGGTGTTGCTAGGCGGTTGCTAAGGTATTCTGGGTGGTTGCTAGGCGGTTGCTAGGGTATTTTGGGTGGTTGCTAGGGTGTTTTGGGTGGTTGCTAGGCGGTTGCCAGGGTCTTTTGTGTGGTTGCTAGGCGGTTGCTAGGGTGTTCTGGGTGGTTGCTAGGATATTTTGGGTGGTTGCTAGGGTCTTTTGGGTGGTTGCTAGGGTATTTTGGGTGGTTGCTAGGCGGTTGCTAGGGTGTTTTGGGTGGTTGCTAGGCGGTTTTGGGTGGTTGCTAGGCGGTTGCTAGGGTATTTTGGGTGGTTGCTAGGGTGTTCTGGGTGGTTGCTAGGCAGTTGCTAGGGTGTTATGGGTGGTTGCTATGGTGTTGCTAGGCGTTGCTAGGGTGTTTTGGGTGGTTGCTAGGCGGTTTTGGGTGGTTGCTAGGCGGTTGCTAGGGTATTTTGGGTGGTTGCTAGGGTGTTCTGGGTGGTTGCTAGGCAGTTGCTAGGGTGTTATGGGTGGTTGCTATGGTGTTGCTAGGCGTTGCTAAGGTATTCTGGGTGGTTGCTAGGTGGTGGCCAGGGTGTTCTGGGTGGTTGCTAGGCTGTTTTGGGTGGTTGCTAGGGTATTCTGGGTGGTTGCTAGGGTCTTTTGGGTGGTTGCTAGGCGGTTGCTAGGGTCTTTTGGGTGGTTGCTAGGGTCTTTTGGGTGGTTGCTACGGTGTTCTGGGTGGTTGCTAGGGTCTTTTGGGTGGTTGCTAGGCGGTTGCTAGGGTCTTTTGGGTGGTTGCTAGGGTCTTTTGGGTGGTTGCTACGGTGTTCTGGGTGGTTGCTAGGGTCTTTTGGGTGGTTGCTAGGCGGTTGCTAGGGTGTTCTGGGGGGTTGCTATGGTATTCAGGGCGGTTGATATGGTGTTACTAGGTGGTTGGTAGTTATCACAGATGGTTACTATGGAGTTTTTATAGAGTTCTTAGCATGATCTTGGCATGATTTAACACTTAACTAATCGCTATTAGCATGTAGCTATTCACTGCTAGCATATGTAGCATGTTGGAAGTGCTGTTTGCTAGCATGAGTCAAAAGAGCCAAACCTCATCTCTATACGATGTTCTGATACAGAGATATAGGTCTTGCAAAACGGTTGCTAGGGTACTCAAGTTTGGTTGCTATGGAGTTGCTTGGGAGCTGGGAGCTTTAAACTTAAGAAGTTTAAATTGGTTTGAAGTTTAAAGTAGTTTAAAGTAGTTTGAAGTTTATGATAGATATATAAATAAGTTAGATAGATACAAACAAACAAACACACACACACACACACACACACACACACACACACACACACACACACACACACACACACACTCACACAGACTACCTCGCTCACACACTCACTCAGACACACACACACACACTCAGAGTTTATGAGTTTAGAGTTTATAAGTGTACAAGTTTTTGAGTTTAGAGTTTATAAGTTTAAATGAGTTTAGAGTTCAGAATGTATTAATTTATGAGTTTAAGAGTTCATAAGTCTATGAATTCATGAGTTTATTAGTTAATTAGTTATTAAATTTAAGTTAATTAGTTTATAAGTGTATGAGATTAGAGTTTATTAGTTTAAATGAGTTTCATTGGCTAATATATATAGAATGGCAGTTTGAATTAGTTTTCAAGGGATTTAGATTTAAATTTTTGTCGGTTGGTGAGTTTGAATTTTTTTAGAATGCCCAATGTTAAGTCAATGGGAGTTTTTCCGAGTTTTGATCGTCATTTGTAGGAAAACCGTAAGTCCGATCAGTCTGAAAAGATAAAGCAACTAACTTCAGATCAGTTTGAGTGTGTGAGCCGAGTTTGGAGTATGTAGAGTTAAAGCTCTAGGACGAGTTTGAGTCAACAGTTTTTAACAGAAGAATAATAATAATAACTAGATGCGAAAGTTCGTCGAGACAAACTTTAAGTTGGCTTGAGAAAGTTACTAGGCGGTTGCTAGGGTGTTCGGGGTGGTTGCTATGGTGTTGCTAGGCGGTTGCTAGGGTTACTAGACGGTTGCTAGGGTGTTCTGGGTGGTTGCTATGGTGTTGCTAGGCAGTTGCTAGGATATTCTGGGTGGTTGCTAGGCGGTTGCTAGGGTATTTTGGGTGGTTGCTAGGGTGTTTTAGGTGGTTGCTAGGTGGTTGCCAGGGTCTTTTGTGTGGTTGCTAGGCGGTTGCTAGGGTGTTCTGGGTGGTTGCTAGGATATTTTGGGTGGTTGCTAGGGTCTTTTGGGTGGTTGCTAGGGTATTTTGGGTTGTTGCTAGGCGGTTGCTAGGGTGTTTTGGGTGGTTGCTAGGCGGTTTTGGGTGGTTGCTAGGCGGTTGCTAGGGTATTTTGGGTGGTTGCTAGGGTGTTCTGGGTGGTTGCTAGGCAGTTGCTAGGGTGTTATGGGTGGTTGCTATGGTGTTGCTAGGCGTTGCTAAGGTATTCTGGGTGGTTGCTAGGTGGTGGCCAGGGTGTTCTGGGTGGTTGCTAGGCTGTTTTGGGTGGTTGCTAGGGTATTCTGGGTGGTTGCTAGGGTCTTTTGGGTGGTTGCTAGGGTCTTTTGGGTGGTTGCTAGGCGGTTGCTTGGGTCTTTTGGGTGGTTGCTAGGGTCTTTTGGGTGGTTGCTAGGCGGTTGCTAGGGTGTTCTGGGTGGTTGCTAGGATATTTTGGGTGGTTGCTATGCTGTTGCTAGGTGGTTGCTAGGGTATTCTGGGTGGTTGCTAGGCGGTTGCTAGGGTGTTTTGGGTGGTTGCTATGCGGTTTTGGGTGGTTGCTAGGCGGTTGCTAGGGTATTTTGGGTGGTTGCTAGGGTGTTCTGGGTGGTTGCTAGGCAGTTGCTAGGGTGTTATGGGTGGTTGCTATGGTGTTGCTAGGCGTTGCTAAGGTATTCTGGGTGGTTGCTAGGTGGTGGCCAGGGTGTTCTGGGTGGTTGCTAGGCTGTTTTGGGTGGTTGCTAGGGTATTCTGGGTGGTTGCTAGGGTCTTTTGGGTGGTTGCTAGGGTCTTTTGGGTGGTTGCTAGGGTCTTTTGGGTGGTTGCTAGGGTCTTTTGGGTGGTTGCTAGGCGGTTGCTAGGGTCTTTTGGGTGGTTGCTAGGGTCTTTTGGGTGGTTGCTACGGTGTTCTGGGTGGTTGCTAGGGTCTTTTGGGTGGTTGCTAGGCGGTTGCTAGGGTGTTCTGGGGGGTTGCTATGGTATTCAGGGCGGTTGATATGGTGTTACTAGGTGGTTGGTAGTTATCACAGATGGTTACTATGGAGTTTTTATAGAGTTCTTAGCATGATCTTGGCATGATTTAACACTTAACTAATCGCTATTAGCATGTAGCTATTCACTGCTAGCATATGTAGCATGTTGGAAGTGCTGTTTGCTAGCATGAGTCAAAAGAGCCAAACCTCATCTCTATACGATGTTCTGATACAGAGATATAGGTCTTGCAAAACGGTTGCTAGGGTACTCAAGTTTGGTTGCTATGGAGTTGCTTGGGAGCTGGGAGCTTTAAACTTAAGAAGTTTAAATTGGTTTGAAGTTTAAAGTAGTTTAAAGTAGTTTGAAGTTTATGATAGATATATAAATAAGTTAGATAGATAGATACAAACAAACACACACACACACACACACACACACACACACACTCACTCAGACACACACACACACACACACACACACACACACACACTCAGAGTTTATGAGTTTAGAGTTTATAAGTGTACAAGTTTTTGAGTTAAGAGTTTATAAGTTTAAATGAGTTTAGAGTTCAGAATTTATTAATTTATGAGTTTAAGAGTTCATAAGTCTATGAATTCATGAGTTTATTAGTTAATTAGTTATTAAATTTAAGTTAATTAGTTTATAAGTGTATGAGATTAGAGTTTATTAGTTTAAATGAGTTTCATTGGCTAATATATATAGAATGGCAGTTTGAATTAGTTTTCAAGGGATTTAGATTTAAATTTTTGTCGGTTGGTGAGTTTGAATTTTTTTAGAATGCCCAATGTTAAGTCAATGGGAGTTTTTCCGAGTTTTGATCGTCATTTGTAGGAAAACCATAAGTCCGATCAGTCTGAAAAGATATAGCACACTTGGTCAGATCAGTTTGAGTGTCTGAGCCGATTTTGGAGTATGTAGAGTTAAAGCTCTAGGACGAGTTTGAGTCAGATTTTTTAGTAAGAAGAATAATAATAATAACTAGATGCGAAAGTTCGTTGAGACAAACTTTAAGTTGGCTTGAGAAAGTTTGGAGCAGAACGTTCTTTTGCTAGGCGGTTGCTAAGATGTTATGGGTGGTTGCTTTGGTGTTGCTAGGGTATTTTGGGCGGTTGCTAGGGTGTTCTGGGTGGTTGCTAGGTGGTTGCTAGGGTGTCCTGGGTGGTTGCTAGGGTCTTTTGGGTGGTTGCTAGGCGGTTGCTAGGATATTTTCGGTGGTTGCTAGGGTCTTTTGGGTGGTTGCTAGGCGGTTGCTAGGGTATTTTGGGTGGTTGCTAGGATATTTTTGGTGGTTGCTAGGGTCTTTTGGGTGGTTGCTAGGCGGTTGCTAGGGTGTTTTGGGTGGTTGCTAGGATATTTTGGGTGGTTGCTAGGGTCTTTTGGGTGGTTGCTAGGGTGTTTTGGGTGGTTGCTAGGGTATTTTGGGTGGTTGCTAGGGTGTTCTGGGTGGTTGCTAGGCAGTTGCTAGGGTGTTCTGGGTGGTTGCTAGGGTCTTTTGGGTGGTTGCTAGGGTCTTTTGGGTGGTTGCTAGGCGGTTGCTAGGGTGTTTTGGGTGGTTGCTAGGGTCTTTTGGGTGGTTGCTAGGCGGTTGCTAGGGTGTTTTGGGTGGTTGCTAGGATATTTTGGGTGGTTGCTAGGGTGTTTTGGGTGGTTGCTAGGGTATTTTGGGTGGTTGCTAGGGTGTTCTGGGTGGTTGCTAGGCGGTTGCTAGGGTGTTCTGGGTGGTTGCTAGGGTCTTTTGGGTGGTTGCTAGGCGGTTGCTAGGGTGTTTTGGGTGGTTGCTAGGATATTTTGGGTGGTTGCTAGGGTCTTTTGGGTGGTTGCTAGGGTCTTTTGGGTGGTTGCTAGGGTGTTTTGGGTGGTTGCTAGGGTATTTTGGGTGGTTGCTAGGGTGTTCTGGGTGGTTGCTAGGCGGTTGCTAGGGTGTTCTGGGTGGTTGCTAGGGTCTTTTGGGTGGTTGCTAGGCGGTTGCTAGGGTGTTTTGGGTGGTTGCTAGGATATTTTGGGTGGTTGCTAGGGTCTTTTGGGTGGTTGCTAGGCGGTTGCTAGGGTGTTTTGGGTGGTTGCTAGGATATTTTGGGTGGTTGCTAGGGTCTTTTGGGTGGTTGCTAGGGTGTTTTGGGTGGTTGCTAGGGTCTTTTGGGTGGTTGCTAGGGTATTTTGGGTGGTTGCTAGGGTGTTCTGGGTGGTTGCTAGGCGGTTGCTAGGGTGTTCTGGGTGGTTGCTAGGATATTTTGGGTGGTTGCTATGCTGTTGCTAGGTGGTTGCTAGGGTATTCTGGGTGGTTGCTAGGCGGTTGCTAGGGTGTTTTGGGTGGTTGCTAGGCGGTTTTGGGTGGTTGCTAGGCGGTTGCTAGGGTATTTTGGGTGGTTGCTAGGGTGTTCTGGGTGGTTGCTAGGCAGTTGCTAGGGTGTTATGGGTGGTTGCTATGGTGTTGCTAGGCGTTGCTAAGGTATTCTGGGTGGTTGCTAGGTGGAGGCCAGGGTGTTCTGGGTGGTTGCTAGGCTGTTTTGGGTGGTTGCTAGGGTCTTTTGGGTGGTTGCTAGGGTCTTTTGGGTGGTTGCTAGGGTCTTTTGGGTGGTTGCTAGGCGGTTGCTAGGGTCTTTTGGGTGGTTGCTAGGGTCTTTTGGGTGGTTGCTAGGCGGTTGCTAGGGTGTTCTGGGGGGTTGCTATGGTATTCAGGGCGGTTGATATGGTGTTACTAGGTGGTTGGTAGTTATCACAGATGGTTACTATGGAGTTTTTATAGAGTTCTTAGCATGATCTTGGCATGATTTAACACTTAACTAATCGCTATTAGCATGTAGCTATTCACTGCTAGCATATGTAGCATGTTGGAAGTGCTGTTTGCTAGCATGAGTCAAAAGAGCCAAACCTCATCTCTATACGATGTTCTGATACAGAGATATAGGTCTTGCAAAACGGTTGCTAGGGTACTCAAGTTTGGTTGCTATGGAGTTGCTTGGGAGCTGGGAGCTTTAAACTTAAGAAGTTTAAATTGGTTTGAAGTTTAAAGTAGTTTAAAGTAGTTTGAAGTTTATGATAGATATATAAATAAGTTAGATAGATACAAACAAACACACACACACACACACACACACACACACACACACACACACACACACACACACACACTCACTCAGACACACACACACACACACACACACACACACACACACACACACACACACACTCAGAGTTTATGAGTTTAGAGTTTATAAGTGTACAAGTTTTTGAGTTTAGAGTTTATAAGTTTAAATGAGTTTAGAGTTCAGAATTTATTAATTTATGAGTTTAAGAGTTCATAAGTCTATGAATTCATGAGTTTATTAGTTAATTAGTTATTAAATTTAAGTTAATTAGTTTATAAGTGTATGAGATTAGAGTTTATTAGTTTAAATGAGTTTCATTGGCCAATATATATAGAATGGCAGTTTGAATTAGTTTTCAAGGGATTTAGATTTAAATTTTTGTCGGTTGGTGAGTTTGAATTTTTTTAGAATGCCCAATGTTAAGTCAATGGGAGTTTTTCCGAGTTTTGATCGTCATTTGTAGGAAAACCGTAAGTCCGATCAGTCTGAAAAGATATAGCACACTTGGTCAGATCAGTTTGAGTGTCTGAGCCGATTTTGGAGTATGTAGAGTTAAAGCTCTAGGACGAGTTTGAGTCAGATTTTTTAGTAAGAAGAATAATAATAATAACTAGATGCGAAAGTTCGTCGAGACAAACTTTAAGTTGGCTTGAGAAAGTTTGGACCGGAAAGTTTTTTGCTAGGCGGTTGTTAGGATGTTATGGGTGGTCGCTATGGTGTTGCTAGGCGGTTGCTAAGGTATTCTGGGTGGTTGCTAGGCGGTTGCTAGGGTATTTTGGGTGGTTGCTAGGGTGTTTTGGGTGGTTGCTAGGCGGTTGCCAGGGTCTTTTGTGTGGTTGCTAGGCGGTTGCTAGGGTGTTCTGGGTGGTTGCTAGGATATTTTGGGTGGTTGCTAGGGTCTTTTGGGTGGTTGCTAGGGTATTTTGGGTGGTTGCTAGGCGGTTGCTAGGGTGTTTTGGGTGGTTGCTAGGCGGTTTTGGGTTGTTGCTAGGCGGTTGCTAGGGTATTTTGGGTGGTTGCTAGGGTGTTCTGGGTGGTTGCTAGGCAGTTGCTAGGGTGTTATGGGTGGTTGCTATGGTGTTGCTAGGCGTTGCTAGGGTGTTTTGGGTGGTTGCTAGGCGGTTTTGGGTGGTTGCTAGGCGGTTGCTAGGGTATTTTGGGTGGTTGCTAGGGTGTTCTGGGTGGTTGCTAGGCAGTTGCTAGGGTGTTATGGGTGGTTGCTATGGTGTTGCTAGGCGTTGCTAAGGTATTCTGGGTGGTTGCTAGGTGGTGGCCAGGGTGTTCTGGGTGGTTGCTAGGCTGTTTTGGGTGGTTGCTAGGGTATTCTGGGTGGTTGCTAGGGTCTTTTGGGTGGTTGCTAGGCGGTTGCTAGGGTCTTTTGGGTGGTTGCTAGGGTCTTTTGGGTGGTTGCTACGGTGTTCTGGGTGGTTGCTAGGGTCTTTTGGGTGGTTGCTAGGCGGTTGCTAGGGTCTTTTGGGTGGTTGCTAGGGTCTTTTGGGTGGTTGCTACGGTGTTCTGGGTGGTTGCTAGGGTCTTTTGGGTGGTTGCTAGGCGGTTGCTAGGGTGTTCTGGGGGGTTGCTATGGTATTCAGGGCGGTTGATATGGTGTTACTAGGTGGTTGGTAGTTATCACAGATGGTTACTATGGAGTTTTTATAGAGTTCTTAGCATGATCTTGGCATGATTTAACACTTAACTAATCGCTATTAGCATGTAGCTATTCACTGCTAGCATATGTAGCATGTTGGAAGTGCTGTTTGCTAGCATGAGTCAAAAGAGCCAAACCTCATCTCTATACGATGTTCTGATACAGAGATATAGGTCTTGCAAAACGGTTGCTAGGGTACTCAAGTTTGGTTGCTATGGAGTTGCTTGGGAGCTGGGAGCTTTAAACTTAAGAAGTTTAAATTGGTTTGAAGTTTAAAGTAGTTTAAAGTAGTTTGAAGTTTATGATAGATATATAAATAAGTTAGATAGATACAAACAAACAAACACACACACACACACACACACACACACACACACACACACACACACACACACACACACACACACTCACACAGACTACCTCGCTCACACACTCACTCAGACACACACACACACACACACTCAGAGTTTATGAGTTTAGAGTTTATAAGTGTACAAGTTTTTGAGTTTAGAGTTTATAAGTTTAAATGAGTTTAGAGTTCAGAATGTATTAATTTATGAGTTTAAGAGTTCATAAGTCTATGAATTCATGAGTTTATTAGTTAATTAGTTATTAAATTTAAGTTAATTAGTTTATAAGTGTATGAGATTAGAGTTTATTAGTTTAAATGAGTTTCATTGGCTAATATATATAGAATGGCAGTTTGAATTAGTTTTCAAGGGATTTAGATTTAAATTTTTGTCGGTTGGTGAGTTTGAATTTTTTTAGAATGCCCAATGTTAAGTCAATGGGAGTTTTTCCGAGTTTTGATCGTCATTTGTAGGAAAACCGTAAGTCCGATCAGTCTGAAAAGATAAAGCAACTAACTTCAGATCAGTTTGAGTGTGTGAGCCGAGTTTGGAGTATGTAGAGTTAAAGCTCTAGGACGAGTTTGAGTCAACAGTTTTTAACAGAAGAATAATAATAATAATAATAATAATAAGTTTAAATAGGATTTCAGTAAGTTGGCTCTCTCAAGCCAACTTAATAATAATAATAAGTTTAAATAGGATTTCAGTAAGTTGGCTCTCTCAAGCCAACTTAATAAGTTTAAATAGGATTTCAATATGTTGGCTTTCTCAAGCCAACTTAACTAGATGCGAAAGTTCGTCGAGACAAACTTTAAGTTGGCTTGAGAAAGTTTAGAGCAGAACATTTTTTTGCTAGGCGGTTGCTAGGATGTTATGGGTGGTTGCTATGGTGTTGCTAGGGTATTTTGGGTGGTTGCTAGGGTGTTCTGGGTGGTTGCTAGGGTCTTTTGGGTGGTTGCTATGGTCTTTTGGGTGGTTGCTAGGGTGTTCTGGGTGGTTGCTAGGCGGTTGCTAGGGTTTTCTGGGTGGTTGCTAGGCTGTTTTGGGTGGTTGCTAGGGTATTCTGGGTGGTTGCTAGGCGGTTGCTAGGATATTTCTGATGGTTGCTAGGGTCTTTGGGGTGGTTGCTAGGCGGTTGCTAGGATATTTTGGGTGGTTGCTAGGCGGTTGCTAGGATATTTTAGGTGGTTGCTAGGGTCTTTTGGGTGGTTGCTAGGCGGTTGCTAGGGTCTTTTGGGTGGTTGCTAGGCGGTTGCTAGGGTGTTTTGGGTGGTTGCTAGGATGTTTTGGGTGGTTGCTAGGGTCTTTTGGGTGGTTGCTAGGCAGTTGCTAGGGTGTTTTGAGTGGTTGCTAGGATATTTTGGGTGGTTGCTAGGGTCTTTTGGGTGGTTGCTAGGCGGTTGCTAGGATATTTTAGGTGGTTGCTAGGGTCTTTTGGGTGGTTGCTAGGCGGTTGCTAGGGTCTTTTGGGTGGTTGCTAGGATCTTTTGGGTGGTTGCTAGGGTGTTTTGGGTGGTTGCTAGGATATTTTGGGTGGTTGCTAGGGTCTTTTGGGTGGTTGCTAGGCGGTTGCTAGGGTGTTTTGGGTGGTTGCTAGGGTATTTTGGGTGGTTGCTAGGGTGTTCTGGGTGGTTGCTAGGGTCTTTTGGGTGGTTGCTAGGGTCTTTTGGGTGGTTGCTAGGTGGTTGCTAGGGTGTTTTGGGTGGTTGCTAGGATGTTTTGGGTGGTTGCTAGGGTCTTTTGGGTGGTTGCTAGGCAGTTGCTAGGGTGTTTTGAGTGGTTGCTAGGATATTTTGGCTGGTTGCTAGGGTCTTTTGGGTGGTTGCTAGGCGGTTGCTAGGGTCTTTTGGGTGGTTGCTAGGATCTTTTGGGTGGTTGCTAGGCGGTTGCTAGGGTGTTTTGGGTGGTTGCTAGGGTCTTTTGGGTGGTTGCTAGGCGGTTGGTAGGGTGTTCTGGGTGGTTGCTAGGGTCTTTTGGGTAGTTGCTAGGCGGTTGCTAGGATATTTTGGGTAGTTGCTAGGGTCTTTTGGGTGGTTGCTAGGATATTTTCGGTGGTTGCTAGGCTCTTTTGGGTGGTTGCTAGGCGGTTGCTAGGGTATTTTGGGTGGTTGCTAGGATATTTTTGGTGGTTGCTAGGGTCTTTTGGGTGGTTGCTAGGGTCTTTTGGGTGGTTGCTAGGCGGTTGCTAGGGTGTTTTGGGTGGTTGCTAGGATATTTTGGGTGGTTGCTAGGTGGTTGCTAGGGTCTTTTGGGTGGTTGCTAGGCGGTTGCTAGGGTGTTATGGGTGGTTGCTATGGTGTTGCTAGGCGGTTGCTAAGGTATTCAGGGCGGTTGATATGGTGTTACTAGGTGGCTGGTAGTTGTCACAGATGGTTACTATGTAGTTTTTATAGAGTTCTTAGCATGATCTTGGCATGATTTAACACTTAACTAATCACTATTAGCATGTAGCTATTCACTGCTAGCATGTGTAGCATGTTGGAAGTGCTGTTTGCTAGCATGAGTCAAAAGAGCCAAACCTCATCTCTATACGATGTTCTGATACAGAGATATAGGTCTTACAAAACGGTTGCTAGGGTACTCGAGTTTGGTTGCTATGGAGTTGCTTGGGAGCTGGAAGATTTAAACTTAAGAAGTTTATAGTGGTTTGAAGTTTACAGTAGTTTACAGTAGTTTGAAGTTTGACAGATAGATAAATAAGTTAGATAGACACACACACACACACACACACACACACACACACACTAACTCGCTCACACACTCACTCATAAACTCAGTGTGTGTGTCTGAGTTTAGAGTTTATAAGTGTATAAATTGATGAGTTTATAAGTGTATGAGTTCTTGAGTTTTGAGTTTATAAGTTTAAATCAGTTTAGAGTTTATAAGTTTAAATGAGATTCAGAGTTCAGAGTTTATTAATTTAAGAGCTTAAGAGTTCATAAGTTTATGAATTCATTAGTTTATAAGTTAATTAGTTTATAAGTGTTTATAGTTTAGAGTTTATTAGTTTAAATGAGTCTCAATGGCTCATATAGTATATAGAACGGCAGTTTGGTTTAGTCTTCAAGGTGTTTAGATTTAAATTTTTGTCGGTTTGAATTTTTTAGAACTCCCCAATGTAAGTCAATGGAGTTTTTGAATGAGTTTTTTCGAGTTTTGATCGTAATTTTTAGGAAAACCGTAAGTCCGATCAGTCTGAAAAGATAAAGCAACTCGAGTCAGATCAGTTTGAGCGTCTGAGCCGAGTTTGGAGTATGTAGCGTTAAAGCTCTAGGAGGAGTTAGTCTCAGATTTTTTTCCGCTCAGAAGATATAGGTCTTGCAAAATGGTTGCTAGGGTACTCAAGTTTGGTTGCTATGGAGTTGCTTGGGAGCTGGGAGCTTTAAACTTAAGAAGTTTAAATTGGTTTAAAGTTTAAAGTAGTTTGAAGTTTATGACAGAGAGATAGATAGATAAATAAGTTAGATAGATACACACACACACACACACACACACACTCACACAGACTACCTCACTCACACACTCACTCAGACACACACACACACACACACTCAGAGTTTATGAGTTTAGAGTTTATAAGTGTATAAACTGATGAGTTTATAAGTGTATGAGTTTTTGAGTTTAGAGTTTATAAGTTTAAATGAGTTTAGAGTTCAGAGTTTATTAATTTATGAGTTTAAGAGTTCATAAGTCTATGAATTCATGAGTTTATTAGTTAATTAGTTATTAAATTTAAGTTAATTAGTTTATAAATGTATGAGATTAGAGTTTATTAGTTTAAATGAGTTTCATTGGCTAATATATATAGAACGGCAGTTTGGTTTAGTCTTCAAGGTATTTAGATTTGAATTTTTGTCGGTTGGTCAGTTTGAATCTGGATTTGAATTTTTTAGAACTCCCCAATGCAAGTCAATGGGAGTTTTTCCGAGTTTTGATCATCATTTGTAGGAAAACCGTAAGTCCGATCAGTCTGAAAAGATAAAGCAACTCGAGTCAGAACAGTTTGAGTGTCTGAGCCGAGTTTGGAGTATGTAGAGTTAAAGCTCTAGGAGGAGATTGAGTGTAATTTTTTGGTAAGAAGAATAATAATAATAATAATAATAAGTTTAAATAGGATTTCAATATGTTGGCTTTCTCAAGCCAACTTAATAATAATAAGTTTAAATAGGATTTCAATATGTTGGCTCTCTCAAGCCAACTTAATAATAAGTTTAAATAGGATTTCAATATGTTGGCTCTCTCAAGCCAACTTAACTAGATGCGAAAGTTCGTCGAGACAAACTTTAAGTTGGCTTGAGAAAATTTAGAGCAGAAATTTTTTTTGCTAGGCGGTTGCTAGGATGTTATGGTTGGTTGCTATGGTGTTGCTAGGGTATTTTGGGCGGTTGCTAGGGTGTTCTGGGTGGTTGCTAGGTGGTTGCTAGGGTGTCCTGGGTGGTTGCTAAGGTCTTTTGGGTGGTTGCTAGGGTATTTTGGGTGGTTGCTAGGGTGTTCTAGGTGGTTGCTAGGGTATTCTGGGTGGTTGCTAGGCGGTTGCTAGGGTTTTCTGGGTGGTTGCTAGGCTGTTTTGGGTGGTTGCTAGGGTATTCTGGGTGGTTGCTAGGCGGTTGCTAGGATATTTCTGATGGTTGCTAGGGTCTTTTGGGTGGTTGCTAGGCGGTTGTTAGGATATTTTGGGTGGTTGCTAGGCGGTTGCTAGGATATTTTAGGTGGTTGCTAGGGTCTTTTGGGTGGTTGCTAGGTGGTTGCTAGGGTCTTTTGGGTGGTTGCTAGGATGTTTTGGGTGGTTGCTAGGCGGATGCTAGGGTGTTTTGGGTGGTTGCTAGGATATTTTGGGTGGTTGCTAGGGTCTTTTGGGTGGTTGCTAGGCGGTTGCTAGGGTGTTTTGGGTGGTTGCTAGGGTATTTTGGGTGGTTGCTAGGGTGTTCTCGGTGGTTGCTAGGGTCTTTTTGGTGGTTGCTAGGCGTTGCTAGGGTGTTTTGGGTGGTTGCTAGGATATTTTGGGTGGTTGCTAGGGTCTTTTGGGTGGTTGCTAGGGTGTTCTGGGTGGTTGCTAGACGGTTGCTAGGGTGTTCTGGGTGGTTGCTAGGGTCTTTTGGGTAGTTGCTAGGCGGTTGCTAGGATATTTTGGGTAGTTGCTAGGGTCTTTTGGGTGGTTGCTAGGCGATTGCTAGGATATTTCGGTGGTTGCTAGGGTCTTTTGGGTGGTTGCTAGGCGGTTGCTAGGGTATTTTGGGTGGTTGCTAGGATATTTTTGGTGGTTGCTAGGGTCTTTTGGGTGGTTGCTAGGCGGTTGCTAGGGTCTCTTGGGTGGTTGCTAGGGTGGTTGCTAGGTGGTTGCTAGGGTGTTATGGGTGGTTGCTAGGCTGTTCTGGGTGGTTGCTAGGCGGTTGCTAGGGTGTTATGGGTGGTTGCTATGGTGTTGCTAGGCGGTTGCTAAGGTATTCAGGGCGGTTGATATGGTGTTACTAGGTGGGTGGTAGTTGTCACAGATGGTTACTATGGAGTTTTTATAGAGTTCTTAGCATGATCTTGGCATGATTTAACACTTAACTAATCACTATTAGCATGTAGCTATTCACTGCTAGCATGTGTAGCATGTTGGAAGTGCTGTTTGCTAGCATGAGTCAAAAGAGCCAAACCTCATCTCTATACGATGATCTGATACAGAGATATAGGTCTTACAAAACGGTTGCTAGGGTACTCAAGTTTGGTTGCTATGGAGTTGCTTGGGAGCTGGAAGATTTAAACTTAAGAAGTTTATAGTGGTTTGAAGTTTACAGTAGTTTACAGTAGTTTGAAGTTTGACAGATAGATAAATAAGTTAGATACACACACACACACACACAAACACACACACACACACACACTAACTCGCTCACACACTCACTCATAAACTCAGTGTGTGTGTCTGAGTTTAGAGTTTATAAGTGTATAAATTGATGAGTTTATAAGTGTATGAGTTCTTGAGTTTTGAGTTTATAAGTTTAAATCAGTTTAGAGTTTATAAGTTTAAATGAGATTAAGAGTTCAGAGTTTATTAATTTAAGAGCTTAAGAGTTCATAAGTTTATGAATTCATTAGTTTATAAGTTAATTAGTTTATAAGTGTTTATAGTTTAGAGTTTATTAGTTTAAATGAGTCTCAATGGCTCATATAGTATATAGAACGGCAGTTTGGTTTAGTCTTCAAGGTGTTTAGATTTAAATTTTTGTCGGTTTGAATTTTTTAGAACTCCCCAATGTAAGTCAATGGAGTTTTTGAATGAGTTTTTTCGAGTTTTGATCGTCATTTTTAGGAAAACCGTAAGTCCGATCAGTCTGAAAAGATAAAGCAACTCGAGTCAGATCAGTTTGAGTGTCTGAGCCGAGTTTGGAGTATGTAGCGTTAAAGCTCTAGGAGGAGTTAGTCTCAGATTTTTTTCCGCTCAGAAGAATAATAATAATAATAAGTTTAAATAGGATTTCAATATGTTGGCTCTCTCAAGCCAACTTAACTAGATGCGAAAGTTCGTCGAGACAAACTTTAAGTTGGCTTGAGAAAGTTTGGGCCGCAAAGGTTGCTAGGGTGTTCTGGGTGGTTCCTAATGTATTTTTTAGGGCATTTTGGGCGGTTGCTAGGGTGTTCTGGGTGGTTGCTAGGTGGTTGCTAGGGTGTCCTGGGTGGTTGCTAAGGTCTTTTGGGTGGTTGCTAGGGTATTTTGGGTGGTTGCTAGGGTATTCTGGGTGGTTGCTAGGCGGTTGCTAGGGTTTTCTGGGTGGTTGCTAGGGTCTTTTGGGTGGTTGCTAGGGTCTTTTGAGTGGTTGCTAGGCAGTTGCTAGGGTGTTTTGGGTGGTTGCTAGGATGTTTTGGGTGGTTGCTAGGGTCTTTTGGGTGGTTGCTAGGCAGTTGCTAGGGTGTTTTGGGTGGTTGCTAGGGTCTTTTGGGTGGTTGCTAGGGTCTTTTGAGTGGTTGCTAGGCAGTTGCTAGGGTGTTTTGGGTGGTTGCTAGGGTCTTTTGGGTGGTTGCTAGGCGGTTGCTAGGGTGTTTTGGGTGGTTGCTAGGATATTTTGGGTGGTTGCTAGGGTCTTTTGGGTGGTTGCTAGGCGGTTGCTAGGGTGTTTTGGGTGGTTGCTAGGATATTTTGGGTGGTTGCTAGGGTCTTTTGGGTGGTTGCTAGGGTGTTCTGGGTGGTTGCTAGGGTGTTTTGGGTGGTTGCTAGGGTATTTTGGGTGGTTGCTAGGGTGTTCTGGGTGGTTGCTAGGCGGTTGCTAGGGTGTTCTGGGGGGTTGCTATGGTATTGAGGGCGGTTGATATGGTGTTACTAGGTGGTTGGTAGTTGTCACAGATGGTTACTATGGAGTTTTTATAGAGTTCTTAGCATGATCTTGGCATGATTCAACACTTAACTAATTGCTATTAGCATGTAGCTATTCACTGCTAGCATGTGTAGCATGTTGGAAGTGCTGTTTGCTAGCATGAGTCAAAAGAGCCAAAACTCATCTCTATACGATGTTCTGATACAGAGATATAGGTCTTGCAAAACGGTTGCTAGGGTACTCAAGTTTGGTTGCTATGGAGTTGCTTGGGAGCTGGAAGCATTAAACTTAAGAAGTTTAAAGTGGTTTGAAGTTTAAAGTAGTTTAAAGTAGTTTGAAGTTTATGATAGATATATAAATAAGTTAGATAGATACACACACAAACACACACACACACACACACACACACACACACACACACACACACACACACTCTCACTCAGACTACCTCGCTCACACACTCACTCAGACACACACACACACTCAGAGTTTATGAGTTTAGAGTTTATAAGTGTACGTGTTTTTGAGTTTATAAGTTTAAATGAGTTTAGAGTTCAGAGTTTATTAATTTATGAGTTTAAGAGTTCATAAGTCTATGAATTCATGAGTTTATTAGTTAATTAGTTATTAAATTTAAGTTAATTAGTTTATAAGTGTATGAGATTAGAGTTTATTAGTTTAAATGAGTTTCATTGGCTAATATATATAGAACGGCAGTTTGGTTTAGTCTTCAAGGTGTTTAGATTTGAATTTTTGTCGGTTGGTGAGTTTGAATCTGGATTTGAATTTTTTAGAACTCCCCAATGTAAGTCAATGGGAGTTTTTCCGAGTTTTGATCGTCATTTGTAGGAAAACCGTAAGTCCGATCAGTCTGAAAAGATAAAGCAACTCGAGTCAGAACAGTTTGAGTGTCTGAGCCGAGTTTGGAGTATGTAGAGTTAAAGCTCTAGGACGAGTTTGAGTGGAATTTTTTGGTAAGAAGAATAATAATAATAATAATAAGTTTAAATAGGATTTCAATATGTTGGCTCTCTCAAGCCAACTTAACTAGATGCGAAAGTTCGTCGAGACAAACTTTAAGTTGGCTTGAGAAAGTTTGGACTGGAAAGTTTAAAGTTTAAAGTAGTTTGAAGATTAAAGTAGTTTGAAGTTTAATTTAGTTTAACGTTTAATTTAGTTTAAGAAGTTTGAAGTTTAATTTACTTTAAAGTTTAAAGTAGTTTGAAGTTTAATTTAGTTTAAAGTTTAAAGTAGTTTGAAGTTTAATTTAGTTTACAGTTGAAAGTAGTTTGAAGTTTAAAGTTTAAATTAGTTTGAAGTTTAAAGTAGTTTAAAGTTTGAAGTAGTTTAAAGTTAAAAAGTTGCTAGGGTGTTTCTAGTGGGTTGCTAAGGTGTTCTGGGTGGTTGCTAGGTGGTAGCTGGGGTATTCTGGATGGTTGCTAGGCGGTTGCTAGGGTCTTTTGGGTGGTTGCTAGGGTGTTCTGGGTGGTTGCTAGGCAGTTGCTAGGGTCTTTTGGGTGGTTGCTAGGCGGTTGCTAGGGTGTTCTGGGTGGTTGCTAGTCAGTTGCTAGGGTCTTTTGGGTGGTTGCTAGGCGGTTGCTAGGGTGTTCTGGGTGGTTGCTAGGCTGTTTTGGGTGGTTGCTAGGATATTTTGGGTGGTTGCTAGGCGGTTGCTAGGGTCTTTTGGGTGGTTGCTAGGCGGTTGCTAGGGTGTTTTGGGTGGTTGCTAGGCGGTTGCTAGGGTTTCTGGGTGGTTGCTAGGGTATTTTGGGTGGTTGCTAGGGTGTTCTGGGTGGTTGCTAGGCGGTTGCTAGGGTCTTTTGGGTGGTTGCTAGGGTATTTTGGGTGGTTGCTAGGGTGTTCTCGGTGGTTGCTAGGGTCTTTTGGGTGGTTGCTAGGCGTTGCTAGGGTGTTTTGGGTGGTTGCTAGGATATTTTGGGTGGTTGCTAGGGTCTTTTGGGTGGTTGCTAGGGTGTTCTGGGTGGTTGCTAGGCGGTTGCTAGGGTGTTCTGGGTGGTTGCTAGGGTCTTTTGGGTAGTTGCTAGGCGGTTGCTAGGATATTTTGGGTAGTTGCTAGGGTCTTTTGGGTGGTTGCTAGGCGATTGCTAGGATATTTCGGTGGTTGCTAGGGTCTTTTGGGTGGTTGCTAGGGTATTTTGGGTGGTTGCTAGGATATTTTTGGTGGTTGCTAGGGTCTTTTGGGTGGTTGCTAGGCGGTTGCTAGGGTCTTTTGGGTGGTTGCTAGGGTGGTTGCTAGGTGGTTGCTAGGGTGTTATGGGTGGTTGCTAGGCTGTTCTGGGTGGTTGCTAGGGTGTTATGGGTGGTTGCTATGGTGTTACTAGGTGGTTGGTAGTTGTCACAGATGGTTACTATGGAGTTTTTATAGAGTTCTTAGCATGATCTTGGCATGATTTAACACTTAACTAATCACTATTAGCATGTAGCTATTCACTGCTAGCATGTGTAGCATGTTGGAAGTGCTGTTTGCTAGCATGAGTCAAAAGAGCCAAACCTCATCTCTATACGATGTTCTGATACAGAGATATAGGTCTTACAAAACGGTTGCTAGGGTACTCGAGTTTGGTTGCTATGGAGTTGCTTGGGAGCTGGAAGATTTAAACTTAAGAAGTTTATAGTGGTTTGAAGTTTACAGTAGTTTACAGTAGTTTGAAGTTTGACAGATAGATAAATAAGCTAGATAGACACACACACACACACACACACACACACACACACACACACACACACACTAACTCGCTCACACACTCACTCATAAACTCAGTGTGTGTGTCTGAGTTTAGAGTTTATAAGTGTATAAATTGATGAGTTTATAAGTGTATGAGTTCTTGAGTTTTGAGTTTATAAGTTTAAATCAGTTTAGAGTTTATAAGTTTAAATGAGATTAAGAGTTCAGAGTTTATTAATTTATGAGTTTAAGAGTTCATAAGTTTATGAATTCATGAGTTTATAAGTTAATTAGTTTATAAGTGTTTATAGTTTAGAGTTTATTAGTTTAAATGAGTCTCAATGGCTCATATAGTATATAGAACGGCAGTTTGGTTTAGTCTTCAAGGTGTTTAGATTTAAATTTTTGTCGGTTTGAATTTTTTAGAACTCCCCAATGTAAGTCAATGGGAGTTTTTGAATGAGTTTTTTCGAGTTTTGATCGTCATTTTTAGGAAAACCGTAAGTCCGATCAGTCTGAAAAGATAAAGCAACTCGAGTCAGATCAGTTTGAGTGTCTGAGCCGAGTTTGGAGTATGTAGCGTTAAAGCTCTAGGAGGAGTTAGTCTCAGATTTTTTTCCGCTCAGAAGAATAATAATAACTAGATGCGAAAGTTCGTCGAGACAAACTTTAAGTTGGCTTGAGAAAGTTTGGACCAGAACGTTTTTTGCTAGGCAGTTGCTAGGATGTTATGGGTGGTCGCTATGGTGTTGCTAGGCGGTTGCTAGGGTATTTTGGGTGGTTGCTAGGCGGTTGCTAGGGTATTCTGGGTGGTTGCTAGGGTGTTTTGGGTGGTTGCTAGGCGGTTGCTAGGGTCTTTTGGGTGGTTGCTAGGGTGTTTTGGGTGGTTGCTAGGGTGTTTTGGGTGGTTGCTAGGCGGTTGCTAGGATATTTTGGGTGGTTGCTATGGTATTTTGGGTGGTTGCTAGGCGGTTGCTAGGGTCTTTTGGGTGGTTGCTAGGATATTTTGGGTGGTTGCTAGGGTCTTTTGGGTGGTTGCTAGGCGGTTGCTAGGGTCTTTCGGGTGGTTGCTAGGTTATTTTAGGTGGTTGCTAGGGTCTTTTGGGTGGTTGCTAGGCGGTTGCTAGGGTCTTTTGGGTGGTTGCTAGGGTGTTCTGGGTGGTTGCTAGGCAGTTGCTAGGGTGTTATAGGTGGTTGCTATGGTGTTGCTAGGCGGTTGCTAAGGTATTTTGGGTGGTTGCTAGGGTGTTCTGGGTGGTTGCTATGGTGTTGCTAGGCGGTTGCTAAGGTATTCTGGGTGGTTGCCAGGTGGTGGCTAGGGTGTTCTGGGTGGTTGCTAGACTGTTTTGGGTGGTTGCTAGGGTCTTTTGGGTGGTTGCTAGGGTGTTTTAGGTGGTTGCTAGGGTCTTTTGTGTGGTTGCTAGGGTATTTTGGGTGGTTGCTAGGGTGTTCTGGGTGGTTGCTAGGCGGTTGCTAGGGTGTTCTGGGTGGTTGCTATGGTATTCAGGGCGGTTGATATGGTGTTACTAGCTGGTTGGTAGTTGTCACAGATGGTTACTATGGAGTTTTTATAGAGTTCTTAGCATGATCTTGGCATGATTTAACACTTAACTAATCACTATTAGCATGTAGCTATTCACTGCTAGCATGTGTAGCATGTTGGAAGTGCTGTTTGCTAGCATGAGTCAAAAGAGCCAAACCTCATCTCTATACGATGTTCTGATACAGAGATAAAGGTCTTACAAAACGGTTGCTAGGGTACTCGAGTTTGGTTGCTATGGAGTTGCTTGGGAGCTGGAAGATTTAAACTTAAGAAGTTTATAGTGGTTTGAAGTTTACAGTAGTTTACAGTAGTTTGAAGTTTGACAGATAGATAAATAAGTTAGATAGACACACACACACACACACACACACACACACACAAACACACACACACAAACACACACACACACACACACACACACACACACACACACACACACACACACTAACTCGCTCACACACTCACTCATAAACTCAGTGTGTGTGTCTGAGTTTAGAGTTTATAAGTGTATAAATTGATGAGTTTATAAGTGTATGAGTTCTTGAGTTTTGAGTTTATAAGTTTAAATCAGTTTAGAGTTTATAAGTTTAAATGAGATTAAGAGTTCAGAGTTTATTAATTTAAGAGCTTAAGAGTTCATAAGTTTATGGATTCATTAGTTTATAAGTTAATTAGTTTATAAGTGTTTATAGTTTAGAGTTTATTAGTTTAAATGAGTCTCAATGGCTCATATAGTATATAGAACGGCAGTTTGATTTAGTCTTCAAGGTGTTTAGATTTAAATTTTTGTCGGTTTGAATTTTTTAGAACTCCCCAATGTAAGTCAATGGAGTTTTTGAATGAGTTTTTTCGAGTTTTGATCGTCATTTTTAGGAAAACCGTAAGTCCGATCAGTCTGAAAAGATAAAGCAACTCGAGTCAGATCAGTTTGAGTGTCTGAGCCGAGTTTGGAGTATGTAGCGTTAAAGCTCTAGGAGGAGTTAGTCTCAGATTTTTTTCCGCTCAGAAGAATAATAATAATAATAATAATAATAAGTTTAAATAGGATTTCAATATGTTGGCTTTCTCAAGCCAACTTAACTAGATGCGAAAGTTCGTCGAGACAAACTTTAAGTTGGCTTGAGAAAGTTTGGACCGGAAAGTTTTTTGCTAGGCGGTTGTTAGGATGTTATGGATGGTCGCTATGGTGTTGCTAGGCGGTTGCTAAGGTATTCTGGGTGGTTGCTAGGCGGTTGCTAGGGTATTTTGGGTGGTTGCTAGGGTGTTCTGGGTGGTTGCTAGGGTGTTTTGGGTGGTTGCTAGGGTCTTTTGTGTGGTTGCTAGGCGGTTGCTAGGGTGTTCTGGGTGGTTGCTAGGATATTTTTGGTGGTTGCTAGGGTCTTTTGGGTGGTTGCTAGGCGGTTGCTAGGGTCTTTTGGGTGGTTGCTAGGCGGTTGCTAGGGTCTTTTGGGTGGTTGCTAGGATATTTTGGGTGGTTGCTAGGGTGTTCTGGGTGGTTGCTAGGGTGTTGTGGGTGGTTGCTATGGTGTTGCTAGGCGTTGCTAAGGTATTCTGGGTGGTTGCTAGGCAGTTGCAAGGGTGTTATGGGTGGTTGCTATGGTGTTGCTAGGCGTTGCTAAGGTATTCTGGGTGGTTGCTAGGTGGTGGCTAGGGTGTTCTGGGTGGTTGCTAGGCTGTTTTGGGTGGTTGCTAGGGTGGTTGCTAGGCTGTTATGGATGGTCGCTATGGTGTTGCTAGGCGGTTGCTAAGGTATTCTGGGTGGTTGCTAGGCGGTTGCTAGGGTATTTTGGGTGGTTGCTAGGGTGTTCTGGGTGGTTGCTAGGGTGTTTTGGGTGGTTGCTAGGGTCTTTTGTGTGGTTGCTAGGCGGTTGCTAGGGTGTTCTGGGTGGTTGCTAGGATATTTTTGGTGGTTGCTAGGGTCTTTTGGGTGGTTGCTAGGCGGTTGCTAGGGTCTTTTGGGTGGTTGCTAGGCGGTTGCTAGGGTCTTTTGGGTGGTTGCTAGGATATTTTGGGTGGTTGCTAGGGTGTTCTGGGTGGTTGCTAGGGTGTTGTGGGTGGTTGCTATGGTGTTGCTAGGCGTTGCTAAGGTATTCTGGGTGGTTGCTAGGCAGTTGCAAGGGTGTTATGGGTGGTTGCTATGGTGTTGCTAGGCGTTGCTAAGGTATTCTGGGTGGTTGCTAGGTGGTGGCTAGGGTGTTCTGGGTGGTTGCTAGGCTGTTTTGGGTGGTTGCTAGGGTCTTTTGGGTGGTTGCTAGGCGGTTGCTAGGGTGTTTTGGGTGGTTGCTAGGATATTTTGGGTGGTTGCTAGGCGGTTGCTAGGGTCTTTTGGATGGTTGCTAGGGTCTTTTGGGTGGTTGCTAGGCGGTTGCTAGGGTGTTTTGGGTGGTTGCTAGGGTCTTTTGGGTGGTTGCTAGGCGGTTGCTAGGGTGTTCTGGGTGGTTGCTAGGGTCTTTTGGGTGGTTGCTAGGCGGTTGCTAGGGTGTTCTGGGGGGTTGCTAGGGTCTTTTGGGTGGTTGCTAGGCGGTTGCTAGGGTCTTTTGGGTGGTTGCTAGGCGGTTGCTAGGGTTTCTGGGTGGTTGCTAGGGTCTTTTGGGTGGTTGCTACGGTGTTCTGGGTGGTTGCTAGGGTCTTTTGGGTGGTTGCTAGGCAGTTGCTAGGGTGTTCTGGGGGGTTGCTATGGTATTCAGGGCGGTTGATATGGTGTTACTAGGTGGTTGGTAGTTGTCACAGATGGTTACTATGGAGTTTTTATAGAGTTCTTAGCATGATCTTGGCATGATTTAACACTTAACTAATCGCTATTAGCATGTAGCTATTCACTGCTAGCATATGTAGCATGTTGGAAGTGCTGTTTGCTAGCATGAGTCAAAAGAGCCAAACCTCATCTCTATACGATGTTCTGATACAGAGATATAGGTCTTGCAAAATGGTTGCTAGGGTACTCAAGTTTGGTTGCTATGGAGTTGCTTGGGAGCTGGGAGCTTTAAACTTAAGAAGTTTAAATTGGTTTAAAGTTTAAAGTAGTTTGAAGTTTATGACAGAGAGATAGATAGATAAATAAGTTAGATAGATACACACACACACACACACACACACACACACACACACACACTCACACACACAGACTACCTCGCTCACACACTCACTCAGACACACACACACACACTCAGAGTTTATGAGTTTAGAGTTTATAAGTGTATAAACTGATGAGTTTATAAGTGTATGAGTTTTTGAGTTTAGAGTTTATAAGTTTAAATGAGTTTAGAGTTCAGAGTTTATTAATTTATGAGTTTAAGAGTTCATAAGTCTATGAATTCATGAGTTTAATAATTAATTAGTTATTAAATTTAAGTTAATTAGTTTATAAATGTATGAGATTAGAGTTTATTAGTTTAAATGAGTTTCATTGGCTAATATATATAGAACGGCAGTTTGGTTTAGTCTTCAAGGTATTTAGATTTGAATTTTTGTCGGTTGGTCAGTTTGAATCTGGATTTGAATTTTTTAGAACTCCCCAATGCAAGTCAATGGGAGTTTTTCCGAGTTTTGATCATCATTTGTAGGAAAACCGTAAGTCCGATCAGTCTGAAAAGATAAAGCAACTCGAGTCAGAACAGTTTGAGTGTCTGAGCCGAGTTTGGAGTATGTAGAGTTAAAGCTCTAGGAGGAGATTGAGTGGAATTTTTTGGTAAGAAGAATAATAATAATAACTAGATGCGAAAGTTCGTCGAGACAAACTTTAAGTTGGCTTGAGAAAGTTTGGACCGGAACGTTTTTTGCTAGGCGGTTGTTAGGATGTTATGGGTGGTCGCTATGGTGTTGCTAGGCGGTTGCTACGGTATTCTGGGTGGTTGCTAGGCGGTTGCTAGGGTATTTTGGGTGGTTGCTAGGGTGTTTTGGGTGGTTGCTAGGGTGTTTTGGGTGGTTGCTAGGCGGTTGCCAGGGTCTTTTGTGTGGTTGCTAGGCGGTTGCTAGGGTGTTCTGGGTGGTTGCTAGGATATTTTGGGTGGTTGCTAGGGTCTTTTGGGTGGTTGCTAGGGTATTTTGGGTGGTTGCTAGGCGGTTGCTAGGGTGTTTTGGGTGGTTGCTAGGCGGTTTTGGGTGGTTGCTAGGCGGTTGCTAGGGTATTTTGGGTGGTTGCTAGGGTGTTCTGGGTGGTTGCTAGGCAGTTGCTAGGGTGTTATGGGTGGTTGCTATGGTGTTGCTAGGCGTTGCTAAGGTATTCTGGGTGGTTGCTAGGTGGTGGCCAGGGTGTTCTGGGTGGTTGCTAGGCTGTTTTGGGTGGTTGCTAGGGTATTCTGGGTGGTTGCTAGGGTCTTTTGGGTGGTTGCTAGGGTCTTTTGGGTGGTTGCTAGGGTATTTTGGGTGGTTGCTAGGCGGTTGCTAGGGTGTTTTGGGTGGTTGCTAGGCGGTTTTGGGTGGTTGCTAGGCGGTTGCTAGGGTATTTTGGGTGGTTGCTAGGGTGTTCTGGGTGGTTGCTAGGCAGTTGCTAGGGTGTTATGGGTGGTTGCTATGGTGTTGCTAGGCGTTGCTAAGGTATTCTGGGTGGTTGCTAGGTGGTGGCCAGGGTGTTCTGGGTGGTTGCTAGGCTGTTTTGGGTGGTTGCTAGGGTATTCTGGGTGGTTGCTAGGGTCTTTTGGGTGGTTGCTAGGCGGTTGCTAGGGTCTTTTGGGTGGTTGCTAGGGTCTTTTGGGTGGTTGCTACGGTGTTCTGGGTGGTTGCTAGGGTCTTTTGGGTGGTTGCTAGGCGGTTGCTAGGGTCTTTTGGGTGGTTGCTAGGGTCTTTTGGGTGGTTGCTACGGTGTTCTGGGTGGTTGCTAGGGTCTTTTGGGTGGTTGCTAGGCGGTTGCTAGGGTGTTCTGGGGGGTTGCTATGGTATTCAGGGCGGTTGATATGGTGTTACTAGGTGGTTGGTAGTTATCACAGATGGTTACTATGGAGTTTTTATAGAGTTCTTAGCATGATCTTGGCATGATTTAACACTTAACTAATCGCTATTAGCATGTAGCTATTCACTGCTAGCATATGTAGCATGTTGGAAGTGCTGTTTGCTAGCATGAGTCAAAAGAGCCAAACCTCATCTCTATACGATGTTCTGATACAGAGATATAGGTCTTGCAAAACGGTTGCTAGGGTACTCAAGTTTGGTTGCTATGGAGTTGCTTGGGAGCTGGGAGCTTTAAACTTAAGAAGTTTAAATTGGTTTGAAGTTTAAAGTAGTTTAAAGTAGTTTGAAGTTTATGATAGATATATAAATAAGTTAGATAGATACAAACAAACAAACAAACACACACACACACACACACTCACACAGACTACCTCGCTCACACACTCACTCAGACACACACACACACACACACACACACTCAGAGTTTATGAGTTTAGAGTTTATAAGTGTACAAGTTTTTGAGTTTAGAGTTTATAAGTTTAAATGAGTTTAGAGTTCAGAATTTATTAATTTATGAGTTTAAGAGTTCATAAGTCTATGAATTCATGAGTTTATTAGTTAATTAGTTATTAAATTTAAGTTAATTAGTTTATAAGTGTATGAGATTAGAGTTTATTAGTTTAAATGAGTTTCATTGGCTAATATATATAGAATGGCAGTTTGAATTAGTTTTCAAGGGATTTAGATTTAAATTTTTGTCGGTTGGTGAGTTTGAATTTTTTTAGAATGCCCAATGTTAAGTCAATGGGAGTTTTTCCGAGTTTTGATCGTCATTTGTAGGAAAACCGTAAGTCCGATCAGTCTGAAAATAGATAGCACACTTAGTCAGAAAAGTTTGAGTGTCTGAGCCGAGTTTGGAGTATGTAGAGTTAAAGCTCTAGGAGGAGTTTAATATAGAAATTTTAGTCTCAGAATAATAATAATAACTAGATGCGAAAGTTCGTCGAGACAAACTTTAAGTTGGCTTGAGAAAGTTTGGACCGGAAAGTTTTTTGCTAGGCGGTTGTTAGGATGTTATGGGTGGTCGCTATGGTGTTGCTAGGCGGTTGCTAAGGTATTCTGGGTGGTTGCTAGGCGGTTGCTAGGGTATTTTGGGTGGTTGCTAGGGTGTTTTGGGTGGTTGCTAGGGTGTTTTGGGTGGTTGCTAGGCGGTTGCCAGGGTCTTTTGTGTGGTTGCTAGGCGGTTGCTAGGGTGTTCTGGGTGGTTGCTAGGATATTTTGGGTGGTTGCTAGGGTCTTTTGGGTGGTTGCTAGGGTATTTTGGGTGGTTGCTAGGCGGTTGCTAGGGTGTTTTGGGTGGTTGCTAGGCGGTTGCTAGGGTATTTTGGGTGGTTGCTAGGGTGTTCTGGGTGGTTGCTAGGCAGTTGCTAGGGTGTTATGGGTGGTTGCTAGGTGGTGGCCAGGGTGTTCTGGGTGGTTGCTAGGCTGTTTTGGGTGGTTGCTAGGGTATTCTGGGTGGTTGCTAGGGTCTTTTGGGTGGTTGCTAGGGTCTTTTGGGTGGTTGCTAGGGTCTTTTGGGTGGTTGCTAGGCGGTTGCTAGGGTCTTTTGGGTGGTTGCTACGGTGTTCTGGGTGGTTGCTAGGGTCTTTTGGGTGGTTGCTAGGCGGTTGCTAGGGTGTTCTGGGGGGTTGCTATGGTATTCAGGGCGGTTGATATGGTGTTACTAGGTGGTTGGTAGTTATCACAGATGGTTACTATGGAGTTTTTATAGAGTTCTTAGCATGATCTTGGCATGATTTAACACTTAACTAATCGCTATTAGCATGTAGCTATTCACTGCTAGCATATGTAGCATGTTGGAAGTGCTGTTTGCTAGCATGAGTCAAAAGAGCCAAACCTCATCTCTATACGATGTTCTGATACAGAGATATAGGTCTTGCAAAACGGTTGCTAGGGTACTCAAGTTTGGTTGCTATGGAGTTGCTTGGGAGCTGGGAGCTTTAAACTTAAGAAGTTTAAATTGGTTTGAAGTTTAAAGTAGTTTAAAGTAGTTTGAAGTTTATGATAGATATATAAATAAGTTAGATAGATACAAACAAACACACACACACACACACACTCACACAGACTACCTCGCTCACACACTCACTCAGACACACACACACACACACACTCAGAGTTTATGAGTTTAGAGTTTATAAGTGTACAAGTTTTTGAGTTTAGAGTTTATAAGTTTAAATGAGTTTAGAGTTCAGAATTTATTAATTTATGAGTTTAAGAGTTCATAAGTCTATGAATTCATGAGTTTATTAGTTAATTAGTTATTAAATTTAAGTTAATTAGTTTATAAGTGTATGAGATTAGAGTTTATTAGTTTAAATGAGTTTCATTGGCTAATATATATAGAATGGCAGTTTGAATTAGTTTTCAAGGGATTTAGATTTAAATTTTTGTCGGTTGGTGAGTTTGAATTTTTTTAGAATGCCCAATGTTAAGTCAATGGGAGTTTTTCCGAGTTTTGATCGTCATTTTTAGGAAAACCGTAAGTCCGATCAGTCTGAAAATAGATAGCACACTTAGTCAGAAAAGTTTGAGTGTCTGAGCCGAGTTTGGAGTATGTAGAGTTAAAGCTCTAGGACGAGTTTCATATAGAAATTTTAGTCTCAGAATAATAATAATAATAATAATAAGTTTAAATAGGATTTCAATATGTTGGCTCTCTCAAGCCAACTTAATAAGTTTAAATAGGATTTCAATATGTTGGCTCTCTCAAGCCAACTTAATAATAAGTTTAAATAGGATTTCAATATGTTGGCTCTCTCAAGCCAACTTAACTAGATGCGAAAGTTCGTCTAGACAAACTTTAAGTTGGCTTGAGAAAGTTTGGACCAGAACGTTTTTTTGCTAGGCGGTTGCTAGGATGTTATGGGTGGTCGCTATGGTGTTGCTAGGCGGTTGCTAGGGTATTTTGGGTGGTTGCTAGGCGGTTGCTAGGGTATTCTGGGTGGTTGCTAGGGTGTGTTGGGTGGTTGCTAGGTGGTTGCTAGGGTCTTTTGGGTGGTTGCTAGGGTTTTTGGGTGGTTGCTAGGGTGTTTTGGGTGGTTGCTAGGGTGTTTTGGGTGGTTGCTAGGCGGTTGCTAGGATATTTTGGGTGGTTGCTAGGGTCTTTTGGGTGGTTGCTAGGCGGTTGCTAGGGTCTTTTGGGTGGTTGCTAGGGTCTTTTGGGTGGTTGCTAGGCGGTTGCTAGGGTATTTTGGGTGGTTGCTAGGGTGTTTTGGGTGGTTGCTAGGCGGTTGCTATGATATTTTGAGTGGTTGCTAGGGTGTTTTGGGTGGTTGCTAAGCGGTTGCTAGGGTATTTTGGGTGGTTGCTAGGGTGTTTTGGGTGGTTGCTAGGCGGTTGCTAGGGTATTCTGGGTGGTTGCTAGGGTGTTTTGGGTGGTTGCTAGGGTCTTTTGGGTGGTTGCTAGGCAGTTGCTAGGGTATTCTGGGTGGTTGCTAGGGTGTTTTGGGTGGTTGCTAGGCTGTTTTGGGTGGTTGCTAGGCGGTTGCTAGGGTATTCTGGGTGGTTTCTAGGGTGTTGCTAGGGTGTTCTGGGTGGTTGCTAGGGTCTTTTGGGTGGTTGCTAGGCGGTTGCTAGGGTATTTTGGGTGGTTGCTAGGGTGTTTTGGGTGGTTGCTAGGCGGTTGCTAGGATATTTTGAGTGGTTGCTAGGGTGTTTTGGGTGGTTGCTAGGCGGTTGCTAGGGTATTTTGGGTGGTTGCTAGGGTGTTTTGGGTGGTTGCTAGGCGGTTGCTAGGGTATTCTGGGTGGTTTCTAGGGTGTTGCTAGGGTGTTCTGGGTGGTTGCTAGGGTGTTTTGGGTGGTTGCTAGGCGGTTGCTAGGATGTTTTGGGTGGTTGCTAGGGTCTTCTGGGTGGTTGCTAGGGTGGTTGCTAGGCGGTTGCTAGGGTGTTATGGGTGATTGCTAGGCTGTTCTGGGTGGTTGATAGGCGGTTGCTAGGGTGTTATGGGTGGTTGCTATGGTGTTGCTAGGCGGTTGCTAAGGTATTCAGGGCGGTTGATATGGTGTTAATAGGTGGCTGGTAGTTGTCACAGATGGTTACTATGGAGTTTTTATAGAGTTCTTAGCATGATCTTGGCATGATTTAACACTTAACTAATCACTATTAGCATGTAGCTATTTACTGCTAGTATGTGTAGTATGTTGGAAGTGCTGTTTGCTAGCATGAGTCAAAAGAGCCAAACCTCATCTCTATACGATGTTCTGATACAGAGATATAGGTCTTACAAAACGGTTGCTAGGGTACTCGAGTTTGGTTGCTATGGAGTTGCTTGGGAGCTGGAAGATTTAAACTTAAGAAAGTTTATAGTGGTTTGAAGTTTACAGTAGTTTACAGTAGTTTGAAGTTTGACAGATAGATAAATAAGTTAGATAGACACACACAGACACACACACACACACACACACACACACACACACACACACACACACACACACACACACACACACACACACACACTAACTCGCTCACACACTCACTCATAAACTCAGTGTGTGTGTCTGAGTTTAGAGTTTATAAGTGTATAAATTGATGAGTTTATAAGTGTATGAGTTCTTGAGTTTTGAGTTTATAAGTTTAAATCAGTTTAGAGTTTATAAGTTTAAATGAGATTAAGAGTTCAGAGTTTATTAATTTATGAGTTTAAGACTTCATAAGTTTATGAATTCATGAGTTTATAAGTTAATTAGTTTATAAGTGTTTATAGTTTAGAGTTTATTAGTTTAAATGAGTCTCAATGGCTCATATAGTATATAGAACGGCAGTTTGGTTTAGTCTTCAAGGTGTTTAGATTTAAATTTTTGTCGGTTTGAATTTTTTAGAACTCCCCAATGTAAGTCAATGGAGTTTTTGAATGAGTTTTTTCGAGTTTTGATCATCATTTTTAGGAAAACCGTAAGTCCGATCAGTCTGAAAAGATAGAGCACACCGAGTCAGATCAGTCTGAGTGTCTGTGCCGAGTTTGGAGTATGTAGAGTTAAAGCTCTAGGAGGAGATACATATAGTTTTTTTTCCGGTCAGAAGAAGAATAATAATAAGTTTAAATAGGATTTCAATATGTTGGCTTTCTCAAGCCAACTTAACTAGATGCGAAAGTTCGTCGAGACAAACTTTAAGTTGGCTTGAGAAAGTTTGGAGCAGAAAGTTTTTTGCTAGGCGGTTGCTAGGATGTTATGGGTGGTTGCTATGGTGTTGCTAGGGTATTCTGGGCGGTTGCTAGGGTGTTCTGGGTGGTTGCTAGGTGGTTGCTAAGGTCTTTTGGGTGGTTGCTAGGGTGTTCTAGGTGGTTGCTAGGGTATTCTGGGTGGTTGCTAGGCGGTTGCTAGGGTTTTCTGGGTGGTTGCTAGGGTATTCTGGGTGGTTGCTAGGCGGTTGCTAGGATATTTTAGGTGGTTGCTAGGGTCTTTTGGGTGGTTGCTAGGCGGTTGCTAGGGTGTTTTGGGTGGTTGCTAGGATGTTTTGGGTGGTTGCTAGGGTCTTTTGGGTGGTTGCTAGGGTATTTTGGGTGGTTACTAGGGTGTTCTGAGTGGTTGCTAGGGTCTTTTGGGTGGTTGCTAGGCGGTTGCTAGGGTGTTTTGGGTGGTTGCTAGGATATTTTGGGTGGTTGCTAGGGTCTTTTGGGTGGTTGCTAGGGTATTTTGGGTGGTTGCTAGGGTGTTCTGGGTGGTTGCTAGGCGGTTGCTAGGGGGTTCTGGGTGGTTGCTAGGGTCTTTTGGGTAGTTGCTAGGGTCTTTTGGGTGGTTGCTAGGCGGTTGCTAGGATATTTTCGGTGGTTGCTAGGGTCTTTTGGGTGGTTGCTAGGCGGTTGCTAGGATATTTTCGGTGGTTGCTAGGGTCTTTTGGGTGGTTGCTAGGGTCTTTTGGGTGGTTGCTAGGCGGTTGCTAGGGTATTTTGGGTGGTTGCTAGGATATTTTGGGTGGTTGCTAGGGTCTTTTGGGTGGTTGCTAGGGTGTTCTGGGTGGTTGCTATGGTATTCAGGGCGGTTGATATGGTGTTACTAGGTGGTTGGTAGTTGTCACAGATGGTTACTATGGAGTTTTTATAGAGTTCTTAGCATGATCTTGGCATGATTTAACACTTAACTAATTGCTATTAGCATGTAGCTATTCACTGCTAGCATGTGTAGCATGTTGGAAGTGCTGTTTGCTAGCATGAGTCAAAAGAGCCAAAACTCATCTCTATACGATGTTCTGATACAGAGATATAGGTCTTGCAAAACGGTTGCTAGGGTACTCAAGTTTGGTTGCTATGGAGTTGCTTGGGAGCTGGGAGCTTTAAACTTAAGAAGTTTAAATTGGTTTAAAGTTTAAAGTAGTTTGAAGTTTATGAGAGAGATAGATAGATAAATAAGTTATATAGATACACACACACACACACACACACACACACACACACACACACACACACTCACTCAGACACACACACACACACACACACACACACACACTCTCAGAGTTTATGAGTTTAGAGTTTATAAGTGTACAAGTTTTTGAGTTTAGAGTTTATAAGTTTAAATGAGTTTAGAGTTCAGAATTTATTAATTTATGAGTTTAAGAGTTCATAAGTCTATGAATTCATGAGTTTATTAGTTAATTAGTTATTAAATTTAAGTTAATTAGTTTATAAGTGTATGAGATTAGAGTTTATTAGTTTAAATGAGTTTCATTGGCTAATATATATAGAATGGCAGTTTGAATTAGTTTTCAAGGGATTTAGATTTAAATTTTTGTCGGTTGGTGAGTTTGAATTTTTTTAGAATGCCCAATGTTAAGTCAATGGGAGTTTTTCCGAGTTTTGATCGTCATTTTTAGGAAAACCGTAAGTCCGATCAGTCTGAAAATAGATAGCACACTTAGTCAGAAAAGTTTGAGTGTCTGAGCCGAGTTTGGAGTACGTAGAGTTAAAGCTCTAGGACGAGTTTCATATAGAAATTTTAGTCTCAGAATAATAATAATAATAATAATAATAAGTTTAAATAGGATTTCAATATGTTGGCTCTCTCAAGCCAACTTAATAATAATAATAAGTTTAAATAGGATTTCAATATGTTGGCTCTCTCAAGCCAACTTAATAATCATAGTCATAGTCAATCCTTAATAGTTCACAAATGTCAAAATACAAATGTTTGACTCAAATTAGAACCGTTACAATAATCTAAAATACATTATGCTATGATCTTTTTTTCTAAGGTTATTTTTAGTTTAAATACTCAATTCACCTAACCTTCGTTTTTCAGAAATTTCTCTTGACTCATCACAAGCTGTTCTCATCTTTAGCCACCACCATGTCTTATAGTGGTCCTTTGTCATGTCTAAATGATCTACAGGAGTCAGAACTGACACATTAGTTCAGCATCGACACAAATCTCTGTGTTTTCCTTGCTCATCAGGCAACTAACATTACAACTTTTTTTTTTTTTTTTTTTTTTTTTTTTTTTTTTTTTTTTAAAGCTGTCTCCACAACAGATAACCACTAGTTCAATGGTCTCTGCTGGCTCCTGAATGCCCATTCAGATCAGCTCTTAACCTATAATTGTCTTTTCTTCAGGGTGTTGTCCCCTGGCATAGTTGCAGACACTTGTCAGAAAAACAAGCCATTCAATCAACGCGGTTTCTGGTGAGTGGTGTATAGAGGAACTCACATTTTCTGGGTCAGACGGCCGTAACTTCTTACAGCTCATCTCGCCTCTCAATGGTTTGCTGATGCTGCTGGCCTCACAGTCACCGCTCAACTCTAATACCTTTCTCACATAAAAAAAACACCTCCATCAGGAAATGCCCAGTGTTTTTGCGTGACCCTTCTGTCTTAGGTTGTCCTTTTGGCCTAAAAGATCGTACCCGTCGTTGAAGTAATCACTCGTACACACTGGTAACCGCTTTTTCCCATCACAGAATCTGTGACCGTTTTCTTCAACATAATCTGTTGTTTTCTGGAGCTTAGGAAAAGGCGCATTCAAGAGTCATCAGAGCCATTCTGACCTAATAGTGTTCACAGGGAGACAGGTTAATAACAACAGTATTTAATAATCATCTTAAAGGTAGCAACCTGCTTAGATTATAGTCAGTGAATTTAGATCACAATCGTACATTCAGTGTACTGTTACTTCTGTAGCCGGAGCCATCAGCCCTGTTTTATGGTGGAGGCTAAAATCAGACAAAGAAGCGGTCAAAAATGTCACTTCTATCATTTAAGGTCTGCATTATTATTTTAAAGACTTCTTTAAAATCATTCAGTTTTACTTTTAAAACATTTACAAATTGTCCTCTAAATTTGTCAAATCTGATTTGTTTTAGCTTTTCCACATCTATGAATCTTTTCAACTGAAACACTGTGCTTTACACAGCCTCAGACAACAGCTTTCAGCTGATATTGAATGAGAGAGAGACTCTTGAGGCATTCAGGACTGGTACACTGCATTCTCATAAACTTTTAACTTCAGACTTTATCTACCATCTTTTTCAACTGTAGCCCATCTTAAGGCATCTTTTCCATGAATTACATGTATTGTAATTTAGACATAATATCCACTCAGAATGAGTCTCTGTTGCACTGAAACTGTGGCAGTTTCAGTTACAGCACATGCCAGATTCAGATAAGCAAACCTGTTTTGGCCAAATCACAATCTTATCTTTTAAAATCAACATTAACAAGCCTTTGTTTAATCAAATGCCTTTTACACATTTTACATTTAGCAACTGTTAATCCTGTAACACTGCTTCTGTTTATTTTATCTTAAAGAAATAATACGAATTATTCTAGTTCTTAATAACAATTTCATTTCAATTTTACTTCAATGTTTTCTCTAGGAGTTTATCAATCTGCTTCTATGATTCAACTTTTGAGGCTGCTCCCTGCTTGTGATACATTTTTTTTGATTATCATTATAAATTATTCATTAGATTTGTCTCTCCATATCATCTAAAACCTTATCAAAGCATTTCATTCAAAACACAATCATCCTTTTAGTGACCGGTACTTTTAAAATATTTTGCAACTCATTTAGTCTTATCTGTAATTTTATGTCAACCGGTACTTTTTATAGTTCTTTCCTTTCAAAAGGAATTCCTTACACTTAAATCTTTCAATCTTCTTACAACTTTCAAAAGTTCCAACTATCAACTTTATTTCTCCCTCATTTACTTTTACAGTCATACAGTGCGCATACAGTCACTGAATGACCCAGCTGACTGCAATAAAACACTCTCTGTTATTCTGCCTTTTATCTTTCTAACAGCTTCACCCTATTTTGCACTTCTGAAACATTGTGTTGTATTCAGGAAATGCAAACAGAGCCACTGATAAGCAGTTCTCTGTCTTTTCTTTTACAGTTGCAAATTCAATTACAATAGCCAAATTATAATCTTCATCATATTAACATTGATCTACTTTCTAACCCATATTAACACAGACTTTTCTTTAAATTTGTGTCATTTTGGCACTTTCTTTCTTTGGAGCCAGTTAAGTTATTGTTTATCTTTCCAATCACAATCAAACTTTTACTAAACATCATCTGCAAATCTCTTCAGAGCGTGAGCAGAACTGCTTACAGCATTTGCTCTCTTTTATCTCACTATTTATCAGGACTGTTCAGTTACTCTTCATACAGTATTAAGAAATTTAGCATGTCATTAATTTCATTAACACTGGTTTGATAGCTTATTCAAATGATTAGTATGCAGATTCAACTTAATATTATCATTATTCAGTCCCACTTATCTCTACTGTTCCACAGAAATCACAAGATTCTCTAAATCTTCTCAGTCTCTAAATTACACAGACAGCTATCCTAGCCGCTTGCACCTTCAACTCTTGTTACAAAAGTATGGCAATCTATTCTTAAAATACCCTTGTTTTCATAACATTAATACAATAAAGCATTCACATCGTCATTATTGGCAGAACATTAATTTTCATAAGCGACACGGAAAATCTAAATATTCTAAACGGGTTTCACAAAGTTTCTGTCACACGTGTCTGGGGAAATGATCTCCAACCCATAATTTCCTTTATAAAACAATATATTTCCTTAAATGGCTTAATATCAACAAAATATCCAATCTCTGGACATTTTCTAATTTGATATTATCATCAACAACACTGATTACAAAACAAGTATACATTTAACATTCAGAAGCTGGTTTGAACAAGCAAGCGCTGTTGCTGTACTCCCAGCATAGCTGGACCCTTTAGGTTCAAAAGACAATCGTTTTACTTAATGAAACATTCCTTATCTTTATATCATGCCAATCCCTGTTAATCATACTTAACGCCCCATTTCCATCTAAAACTCACTTTTCGTACCATTTCAACTTAATTTGACTTAATCAGGCGTTCATAAATAGTTCCATGAACTCTATCGTTCCCTACATGTCAGTTCCTTCTGCATCGACTCTGTTCTCTTTTATCTGCTTCTTTCCTATCCAACAATTCACTGTCCGTTCACAGTTTTACACTCATGAACAAACTTCAACAACCCTTTCTGACTAGTAACGGATAAGTTAGCATTTCAGAAAACCCTGTAGGCTACCTTTGTACAATCTCATATGCTCATCATTCACAACACTGCTCAAATCATCAGTCATAACTTTGCTCAAAGTTTCATCAGCCACACATAAAGATTTCCAACCGTTTTTTTTTTTTTTTTTTTTTTTTTCATTGCAGGTAGCAGAAAGTAAATCAGCGTATGCATTCGTGTGTGCGTCCTTTACACACATGTTTAACACACACATAACAACCATTCTGTTTTCCCTCGTTCTTTTCTATTGATTCTTTTACGACATTGAGTCTTATCTTACTCAAGGTTCCCACCTCGGGGAAATACATTTACATTTACCACCATCATTATTTCTCTTTTAACAGAAAATTGGTGTATAAAAATGATCTACTTTACTGTTAGATGACCCCATTTTGGCTGAGTTCCTCTTTTCTGGATTTCACAATTCGACACGTGTCTTACAGAATCTGTCAAACGTCTTCGACAGACCCGATCTTTTACTCCGAGATCGGACGGACCTCTGCTTGTTTACGTTCCACTCAAAGTTTTCTCACGTGCGCTTATTCGCTCGCTCAATTCTTTTTACTTGATTAATTCAACCTGGTCTTGTAATTACGTTCCACTCAAAGTTCCCCCACGTGCGCTTATTCGCTTGACTCAATTCAATGTGGTAAAACTTCGAGTAGAGCACAATCACCCAGAAACTTCTTTTTTACTTGATTAATTCAACCTGGTCTTGTAATTACGTTCCACTCAAAGTTCCCCCACGTGCGCTTATTCGCTTGACTCAATTCAATGTGGTAAAACTTCGAGTAGAGCACAATCACCCAGAAACTTCTTTTTTACTTGATTAATTCAACCTGGTCTTGTAATTACGCTCCACTCAAAGTTCCCCCACGTGCGCTTATTCGCTTGACTCAATTCAATGTGGTAAAACTTCGAGTAGAGCACAATCACCCAGAAACTTCTTAATCCTGTTCTAAACTTTCTCTAAGGTTTACATAAATTTCGAGTAGAACGTAATCATCTCAGCAGCTGTGATTTCTCTGAATCACCAGTGGATCCCCTGTCCACTAACGAGCTAAGTGAGGCAGAAACTGGTCTGCTTTGTCAGATCGATTTCTCCCCATAAAATTTGTGATTAACTCACCTTTCGCTCGTACCAAAAAGCAAAACTCAGCCAATATGGTTCACGTTCACTCACAATTATCAAAATAATTTAACTGTCTCTTACCCGAGATGCTTTTACTGCCTCCGAGTTCTTTCTGAATCCAGTGGGTTCCTCCTGGCCCTGATAGCAGTTTTGGCTCTTCTCTCTCAATTCGGCGAGGTAAGACTAAAGCCTTTTGTGCTTTAGGGTGATCAGTCCGTCAATACGCTTTCTCAGGGCCAGAAGAAACCTCATGGTTCGCACTTCTGACACCAACTTGTTGAGGCAAAAACAAGTAACTAACAAAATAGCATCAGGCATAAGAGACATCAGGATTCAAATTGTCCTTAAAAGATATTTATTCTTGCAAGAATGTTCCCAGTCCATCCACAGTCCAGCTGCAGGTGGAGTGAGACTCAGAGCAGAGGTTGGCCAGCATTTTTATAGTGTTATCTCTTGTCACCCTTCACAGCACAAGGAACAAAAGGGACCCCCCTTGACCCCTCTTGACCCCTCCCCAGCACGGGAATCTCCTTACCTCTGAAATCTCACACACACACACACACCCTGCAGCTGTATCAATATCATAAAATAAACTCAAAATACAGCCAAAGAACGCATGGCATTCGTTTGTTAAATCGTTGAAAATAAAATACAAAGAAAAGATGAATTTTTCCACAACATATGCATTGACTTGACATGTGTCGCTGGTGCAGAGTAGTAGTATAAAGTTTGAGTGAATGCGAGTTTCTCAATGAGATGTTCTATTACAGTATATGTGGTTTACTTTAATTGGAGCTGGCTGGGCATTGAACTGGGCTTAATGGATTGACAAAACTTTATTTTTTTTTTTAAATGACCTGTATGACCTTTATAACTGGTGCTGGTTAGTCATTGAACTGGGTTTCATGAATTGGCTTTAAGTTTTTTTTCTTTTTGAGCACGTCCAAATCCCAGGACATAACGCACTCATAATAGGCTCGAGATATAATTCCAAAGGGGACAGATAGGCTTGGCTACAGCACTTAAAACTTAAAAAGATTGAAATTGCAATCAGTGACTCGCATCGGGTGAACGAAGCTTTTCGAAGTTGAATAGGCTATTAAAAACAATTTGCGCACCTCCATGGAGAGACTATAGTGGGCTCGCCCTTCTATAAATTGAAAAAGACATTGACTTGCCATATCCTGACTCAGAAAAAAAAAACATTTTATTGCTTACTTTGCCGCAAACTCGGCAATGAAATCATTGGCCAGCTTGCAGGTAGCCTAACGTCTTTTTCAATAGAAGGGCGAGCCCACTATAGTCTCTCCATGGAGCCTATTATGAGATCCAGTGCATTATGTCCTGGTATTCGGACGTGCTCAAAAAGAAAAAAAACTTAAAGCCAATCCATGAAGCCCATGTTCAATGACTAACCAGCACCAGTTATAAAGGTCATACATTCCATTAAGCCCAGTTCAATGCCCAGCCAGCTGCAATTAAAGTCAACCACGTATACTGTTGTATAGAACACTTCATTGAGAAACTCACATTCACTCAAACTTTATACTACTACTCTGCACCAGCGACACATGTCAAGTCACGTCTTTTTTGACAAACGCTCCCAAAACTCCTCCGGTGGCCCCTTAAATAAATAACGAACAGTCCCTTAATGATATCGACAATAAGGCCCGATACGTTTAAGGGGGCAGCATAAATGCGCTTATTTTACTGACCATCATAGGCAGACTTTGATTTCGAGTGAACTAGCAGTGCCCTGGCCAGAACTAAGGGGACCGGGTACTACCGAGCCAATTCAAACCATGTTCTGTAGGCCTAGGCTATCTGTGCATATACATGTGCGAATTCCGAGACTGCCGACAGTTCGGGTCAGGTGAAAGTTACTGCCATCAATGTAGACTATGCATTGCCTAAAACTCGGTCACATCCTGCCTGTTAGGCTATATCAGGCTTTATTATATTATGCTGCTGTACTTTCAGAGACCCCCACAGATATTTGAGTTTTCTGCTTTCATGTGAGCCAGACCTCTCTCTCTCCAGGCTCCCATCTAACTCGAACCCTGTGTAGTGGGGAGATGAGTGAAGTAGCCTACTTTTACTCGCTAGGAAGTACGAGGATAAACGACATATACCGTAGGATACCTTTACAAAAGAGGATGACAATCGATTGTTCCCGCACAGATTTCCATTGATTCAATTCTTCCAGTTTTGACGTCTTCATAAAACAGCTTACACCAACAATAATGCCTTCTGTTTATTCTTCTTATTCTTTTTATTACTATTATGGTGCGTTCACACCAGACGCGAATAGCGAGTCAGGCGTGAGTGATTTCAATGTAAAGTCAATGCAAAGCCGCGTTACGCGCGTAAAAAATTCCTGCGGCGCGGTAGACGCAAATACGCCTCGTTCGCGCGAATTGAGCGTCTGGGGCGTTAAGCGCGAATGATTTTATTATTGCTTTTTGTACATTCACGCGTTTGACGCGAATTCGCGTCTGCCGCCCGAGTTGAAAAATCTGAACTTCTGCGTCAATTCGCGCCGCGTTAACCAATCAGGAGCCTGCTTGTGGTGAAGCGTCACGTGGTGAAGTGACAGTTTATAATGTTATTTTATGTTTGATCTCAATAAATTATTTTGTAATATGACTAAAATGCACAACAAAGCAAATCTTTCACATAAAAACTCGATTTCAATATGAGAGATACTCATTTTGTATTGAATGCTATTTATTCCATATCTATTCTAGATTATAAACATTATTAATCTAATGTAAAGACAACAAACACAATTTAGTGTATAAAAACTTTTTTTTTTTTTTTTATCACAGGACAGGTTTCACTTTTGGAGGCTGGCTCCATTTATTATCAAAACAAAAATAAATGACAGATTAGGTGCGGGCGAGGGTGAACCTCGCGCCGGGCTGTACAGCGCGGGCTCGTCAGGCAGCGACCACTCGAGGCCGAGGCTTTATACGGCCTACGCTGTCCTCGTCAGCGTCCTCACCGTTAGGTCCACCAAACCTACCTCCTGGAGCAAATTGTGAAACTCCAGAGCATATACGAGCGGTGACTCTCTCGATTAATGCTAATGCTAATGCTCGATAAACATCTAAAAAAGATGGCCGCCAACAGGTTTCGAAACTTTCCGGATTTCGCCTCTGACACGCGTAAATTTCGCTTCAAACTTTTGATTTTACGCGCGTCAATTACAGCTCCATCAACTAATGCACAAACCGTTATAGAAGTAGGCCGAATTAGAAGGATGGGCCTATCTTCATTTTGAGCAAATGCAATATACGTCTGCCTGTTTTGTCGTCATGTAGGCCTAGCACTGATCCAAATTTCTCATTCAACCTAATCAGTAATGCTGTTTTCCAGGTGCAGTGCGCAAATGCGCACTGACAGCAACTGCAACAGAAGCTGAAACATGGAGGCATGCTATAAGGTGGTTTGCCCTTTCGGCGGACAGGAGAGGAGGGCGCCAGGAGAAGCAACAGCAACAGCTGCCACAGCACCCACCTAGTGATTTTGTTTAAGTGCATGTTTTTTGTTTTTTTTTCCAAGTTGTGTTAATAGCCTGTGCGTTTTTTTTATCCATTAATTCTGTGTTTGTTGTTGACTGTGTTCTGTGTTAACGGGATGATCAGGTGGTGCTGGATCGGTGCTGGCACATATCCGCAACAACCCCTAAAAACAGACCAGAAACGGCTTCGGCCCGATGTGCGTTTGGACTCAGGAACGAGTCCGTGAGGCGGATGCGGGCCAGACCCGGCTCTATCGTTTTGCGGTTGCTGCCCTGTTCCGTTACAGCGTCCAGTGGCTATCTGGGTAGGCTACATCCTCCTAAGGTTCCAGATACGTAATCAATACGTAATAAATTGGTAATTTCGTGACTTAGCCTACTGGCAACGTAACTGCAACGTCATGTGCCCGTAATTTCATTATCATCAAATTACCAACTCACAACTCTTCAGTTATAAGGTTATATAAGGTTATAAGCAAGGCCTGCTCTCTCTATTCATAATGTTTTGTTTATTTCATGACGTAACTGCAACGTTACATGCCCGTAATTGTAGAGCTGGGCGATTTTTTTTCCCCTTAAATTTTTTTTGCGATTTTTTAATAAAAAACTCGATTTACGATTTGAATCGATTTTTTTTTTTTTGTCTGTTAGATAGTCACTGTCAGACTACATGTCAGACTACACGTCGTTTTCCGACCAGTCATCGCGAGCTGTCTCACACACACTCATTCACTCGCACATACACAAGCTCACTCATATAGCCTACACACACACACACTCGCTATCACTCACACTCACACACACACGCGCGCACACACACACTCACTCGCGAACACACTCTCACTCACTCGCGCGCCGTCGTCGTGGAGGACCGTTAAAAAATTAAACATGCTAGTCCTGCTGTCATGAAGCATCGAGGGCTGCGCCGCAGGGAGCGTGCTACGGAAACCCTGAAGGAAGATTTGGCGAATGCAAAATGTATATTGTACGCTATACTGAAGAGGGGGAGAAAAAAAATCTAAAAAATCGATTTTTTGAAAATATGAATCGAGTTGACCTACCAACTCGATTTTTAAATCAAATCGATTTTTTTCCCAGCCTTATGTAATTGCATTACCATCATTTAGCCTACACATTCTTTATATAGCCTTTGATGATTGCAGCATTTACTAATTAAAATGTGTAATTAAACATCCCAATAGAGAAGTACTCTTAAGATAAAAATTGTTTTATTTTCATCAAGTAAGACGATTATAATTTGCTCTTTATACTATGTTTTTACATTCTACTCTATGGTAAAGTGACGTGAAATGCAGTGCATGATTTCTCATTCTGATGAAGGTATTTGTTTTTCTGGAGCTTTACACTTTACAACGAATTTTTCAAAAAATGTATAAAATTAAGTATGTAGGCCTATGTCACAGGCAGGGGGGGCGCGCGCTAGCCGCCCCTCCCTAAATTGCGTACCACCCTGAGGAGCAAGACCGTATTCCCACAAAGTCAGGACAGGACACAAAATAGATTCAAAAGGTTTTATATTTTAATTGATTAAAAGTCTTGGAAGTGAGCAATTACTCCCAGAAGGAATCGACCAGCAGTTCCTCGTTCTCTACTCAGACAGAGACAGCTTTAGTAGGTTCTTCAAGCTTTAGCAGGCTCTTCAATGGACTCAGACAGAGAGTGTAGGATACATATGACTCACAGCATTAGCAGGCTCTTCACTGGGCTCAGACAGAAAGTGGAGGATACATATGACTCACAGCATTAGCAGGCTCTTCCCTGGGCTCAGACAGAGAGTGGAGGATACATATGACTCACAGCCTTAGCAGGTTCTTCACTGGGCTCAGACAGAGAGTGGAGGATACATATGACTCACAGCATTAGCAGGTTCTTCACTGGGCTCAGACAGAGAGTGGAGGATACATATGACTCACAGCATTAGCAGGTTCTTCACTGGGCTCAGACAGAGAGTGGAGGATACATATGACTCACAGCATTAGCAGGTTCTTCACTGGGCTCAGACAGAGAGTGGAGGATACATATGACTCACGGCATTAGCAGGCTCTTCCCTGGGCTCAGACAGAGAGTGGAGGATACATATGACTCACAGCATTAGCAGGTTCTTCCCTGGGCTCAGACAGAGAGTGGAGGATACATGTGACTCACAGCTTTAGCAGGCTCTTCCCTGGGCTCAGACAGAGAGTGGAGGATACATATGACTCACAGCATTAGCAGGCTCTTCCCTGGGCTCAGACAGAGAGTGGAAGATACATATGACTCACAGCATTAGCAGGCTCTTCACTGGACTCAGACAGAGAGTGGAGGATACATATGACTCACAGCATTAGCAGGCTCTTCCCTGGGCTCAGACAGAGAGTGGAAGATACATATGACTCACAGCATTAGCAGGCTCTTCACTGGACTCAGACAGAGAGTGGAGGATACATATGACTCACAGCCTTAGCAGGTTCTTCACTGGGCTCAGACAGAAAGTGGAGGATACATATGACTCACAGCATTAGCAGGCTCTTCCCTGGGCTCAGACAGAGAGTGGAGGATACATATGACTCACAGCCTTAGCAGGTTCTTCACTGGGCTCAGACAGAGAGTGGAGGATACATATGACTCACAGCATTAGCAGGTTCTTCACTGGGCTCAGACAGAGAGTGGAGGATACATATGACTCACAGCATTAGCAGGCTCTTCACTGGACTCAGACAGAGAGTGGAGGATACATATGACTCACAGCATTAGCAGGCTCTTCCCTGGACTCAGACAGAGAGTGGAGGATACATATGACTCACAGCATTAGCAGGTTCTTCACTGGGCTCAGACAGAGAGTGGAGGATACATATGACTCACAGCATTAGCAGGTTCTTCACTGGGCTCAGACAGAGAGTGGAGGATACATATGACTCACGGCATTAGCAGGCTCTTCCCTGGGCTCAGACAGAGAGTGGAGGATACATATGACTCACAGCATTAGCAGGCTCTTCACTGGGCTCAGACAGAGAGTGGAGGATACATATGACTCACAGCATTAGCAGGTTCTTCCCTGGGCTCAGACAGAGAGTGGAGGATACATATGACTCACAGCTTTAGCAGGCTCTTCCCTGGGCTCAGACAGAGAGTGGAGGATACATATGACTCACAGCATTAGCAGGCTCTTCCCTGGGCTCAGACAGAGAGTGGAAGATACATATGACTCACAGCATTAGCAGGCTCTTCACTGGACTCAGACAGAGAGTGGAGGATACATATGACTCACAGCATTAGCAGGCTCTTCCCTGGGCTCAGACAGAGAGTGGAAGATACATATGACTCACAGCATTAGCAGGCTCTTCACTGGACTCAGACAGAGAGTGGAGGATACATATGACTCACAGCATTAGCAGGCTCTTCACTGGGCTCAGACAGAGAGTGGAGGATACATATGACTCACAGCATTAGCAGGCTCTTCACTGGGCTCAGACAGAAAGTGGAGGATACATATGACTCACAGCATTAGCAGGCTCTTCACTGGACTCAGACAGAGAGTGGAGGATACATATGACTCACAGCATTAGCAGGCTCTTCACTGGGCTCAGACAGAGAGTGGAGGATACATATGACTCACAGCATTAGCAGGCTCTTCACTGGGCTCAGAGGAGGCTGTTTTTCTGGAACTGTAGATGCAGACCAAACAATCCAAAACCGTCAAAGCACTCGTGCACACACATCAACCTTCCCAATGTGAACGCTTTAAGAACAGGACACTTCAAAACAGTAAACTCACTGTGACCACGGCAATTGAACAGTGTCCAAGAAAACATCTCCTTGAAGTTGGGCTGGGCTGGCTAGTTGCTGTGTTGAGAGGAAAAAAGCAGTACAACAGTAGGGTAGTAGAGCGGCAGAACAGTAGAGCAGTAAGGCAGACGGGCCGAGGGAATCCCTTAGGGAGCATTTGTTTCACTGGCAGAGAAAACAGGATATGAGCAAAGCTCACCATACCATGCAGGTCAGGGGAGTCACAGGCAGACGCACATCTCCTCACATTGAACCACGAAGCAGGCACCCACGCCTCTCAACCCGACAATCGGGGCCGTGTCCACGTGACGGCGGCAGCCGTAATGATCGCGTCGATTTCGCGTTACAAACGCACTCGATCAAATCGTCGGCCGAGCGCCCCTTCCTGGGCGCCGGTCTCTCCCCCGCAACTGCTGCACTCTCATCGGCCGAGCGCCCCTTCCTGGGCGCCGCTCTCTCTCCGCGTCTATTGCACTCGTCGGCCGAGCGCCCCTTTCCTGGGCGCCGGTCTCTCCCGCGCCTCTGCCGCGTTCTCTCCGCCTCTGCTGCCCACAGCTGTCGGCAACAATGAACATATAAAGCACTCCCGCCCCACATGCGGGCCAATCGCCAGCATAGATTCTGCCCGCCGAACACCTGAAACTGATTTATCTATTAGATCACTAGATTGTCACTGTTTACATCCAGGCACAGGAAACAGCCATTTGGCTGAGTGTCACATTAAAAACATTCCCTGAGGGAAACCCTTTCCCTGGCGTGTGCGTTCCTCCCCCACTGAACATAGTCACCCTGTGACACCTACTTGAACTCTGGAAAGAGCAAACCTTTTTTTATTGTTATGTATAATGCTGGTGGTCGACAGCTGAGTTGCCATGGTAACCGGAAACATAATTCAAGCTGCTGGAGAGGACAGCGTCGACATTTCTCTCTGTTTCTCGTCAGTTATATCAAAAAAGTTCAACAACTGCTCAGATTGGTTAAGTAACATTACTAAGAGTCTACTTTAAGTACTTTTGTTAATATATATGCCTCTGTGAGTGACTATTTGGTATTTTCCTAAATTTCTGCTAGCAAATGTTAAGCTAACATTACTGCAAAACATGAACGAAAGCATTCAAGACATTCTGTACTTTCTGATATTATATAACCAATATTGCTATGTTAGCATATCGCTTAAGCTAACATAGCAATATTGGTTATAAATATAATATCAGAAAGTACAGAATGTCTTGAATGCTTTCGTTCATGTTTTGCAGTAATGCTGTTTTATTAATAATTTCAGTGTATTTTATTGTTTTTGTGTTGTTCAAAATAAATGAACTGAAGTCATTTTAAGTCTGAATTCATCATTCACAACTGTTGAAATAGACTTATACTTTGCCCATAGAAGTATAAATAAATAATAATAAAAAGTACCAACTGATTGCCAACACAAATTGATCCATGATGTTGCACTAACTGGCAATGTTACAAAGTTACATTGTGGCAATGGATCCAGGAATTTCCCTTTTCCGTTGCCATAAGTAACTAGTTACGTCGCCACGACGACAGTTTGGTCATCAGATTACATTACAGTTACGTAACAGTCACATATTTTTTATTAGCTGAGATGTCTGTTTAAAAGTTTTAAGCCTTGTTCTTTATGACACAAATGAGTGTGCACTCTATGAATGAAATGAGCACAACACGATTATAATTATTTAGCCGCCTTTCACTCTCTGCGCATCACTCAGCAATCAGGGCTGGATTTCCCGATAATGTGATCTCTTAGCGCCAAATAGCAAACTAAATCTATATTCTAATGTAGCCAATATAATCTGGAGGCACTAGCCTATATTCTAGCTGAGCACCCAGCATGATTTTTTTAAGGCGACCTTATTTTAGAACATTGTTTTAGAATTTATTCCTTGGAGATGTGTAACGCAGCTGACAGATATGTAGATAGTGTATTTTTATTTTATTTTTTTCAAAATATTACAAACTTGTAAACTATCAATTATATGATATATTCTGATTGTCAGATATGGAAGTGAATGCGTTTTGTCGCAAGATGAGTTTGCACCGCAATTCAGAGCTGTCATTCATTGCTATAGGAGAGGAAGAATTGTCTAAACTCATTAAATCATCTAAATCAGGGGTCTCCAACCTTTTTTCATTTGAGAGCTACTTTTTAAAAAGGAAAGTGGCCGAGAGTTACTCATGTAATACAATACTCAAATTCTCATAACTCTCATATTAACAACTATCAAAACTGTTTTAGTCCTAAAATTGTTTTTGTTGGCCTAAATATGTCACCCTTAAATGTCGGAGAAAAGAACAGAATCAGAGATTTTTTTTTTATAGAAAAATGTACTTTTAAATATTATACTTTAAAATACAATTATAGTTGATTTTAGTTGATCATAACTAGAGATGAAATGGCATGAACATTTCATTTCATGGTTATAGTGACAAAAATGATCACGGTTATCACAGAATCCTGTTCAAAAAGTACTAATACTACACAATAAAATCAATTCACCAAGTTTTATTAAAATAATAACATTAAAAATGATAGCCAGATTTTAAAAGAGTGTCTTGCAAGCTATGCAACCATGCGCTGCGCTCTCCAAAACGACAGATTTCCACCACCGAAAAATGCCTGCTGTAGCTTTGCTACAAGATTTATTTACGGAGAAGAGAAAAACACCTGTAGTGTTTGGGTGCACCCCCATCCTTCATGTTGACTGAGCTTTCAATGTTGTTACGGAGTGGGTGAAGCTGATTGGTTGGTTCTTGTCACATGACCTGCGGTGCGTTTTTGGCATTCTGAAAAGTTGCGATTTTTTTTTTCATCTCACTGCGCCTGGAAAAAGTGATCTCCGACTGGCATAGTCGAACATCATTAGTGCCAATGTGAATAATAATCTTAGAGAATTTACGATTAGCATTAGCCAGCACTTTTAAATTTGCTTTAATGTCAGGCGCTCTTGCTCCCGACAAACATGTGACTATGGTGGTTGGTGTCTCTATTTTCACGTTCTGTGTAATAGAATCGCCAATAACTAGGGCACAATCAACAGGATTCTCATTGGTTGTTTCCCTGAGTGGGTAGAACCTGTTTGATGTTGTAATCGGAACAGAAGAGCGGTGTTTTGCCCCACGACTACAGCGTCTCACCGTCACCCTGTTACCCTGCTGCACGGGCTCTACAGCCGGAACCGAACAATGTACAGAGTTCACTAAGCTAGTCGCATCCAACTAGCAGTATCTAAAGCCCTTGCACTCTTACAATTAACCTTGATTAAAGTTTGGATGAGTGTCTCTAGTTCTGAAATCTTCTCCGTCAGCCTGACTATCTCCCTGCATTTATCACATTTAAGTCCCTCATTGCTGACAGAGAAGGCTATACTATACATGTGACATGAAGTGCAAGTGTCAATAATAGGAGAAGACAAGACTCACCGATTTTGTAGACTGATCCTACTCACCACAGTTGTTTGACTCAAAGGTGCGAGCGCTCGAGAGAAAAAAAGACGGCAAACACGGATGGCAGATTAATAGGCTAGTGGAAGGCTAGCGCGTTTTGCAAGCGATGGAGATTTAGATTAAAGCTAGCGGAGTCAGATCAATGTGACAGACAAAATTAGATAATGTCAGATATCTGTTTGATGAGTACGATATGTTTAGCAATATAAACAACAAGGAATGATAGTGAATAGAGATTCAAAACGGAAAGCAATGTGGAACAGCTTACAGACGCAAACCACACAGCAGCAAGACATGCTGACATGCACATATGATATACACGTATATATATATGTATGTATGTATGTATGTATGTATTTTTTTTTCTTTTTTACAATTGTATTTTCTGATCAGTATATTTTTGTTTATTATTTTCTATTTTGATAACTAGGTGATGTAATGTTTTCATTATTGTTTGTTTGGTTTTTTTTGTGAAAATTGATTGTAATTTTGTTTTGTTTTGTTTTTGTTAAGCTCTGATTATGTAAATGTTGTTTGCTAGGACCCCCTCGAAAACGAGATGGTACATCTCAAGGGGTTAATCCTAATAACAATAAAGAAGAATTTCAGATATAGCCTATAGGTGCCACTACAGTCTAGTAGTGTTACAGTTAAGTCTAGTCCCAGACTAAAATGCATGTTTGATCGGTTTTAACTGAAAGCAACTTGCACTGGAATATCTTACATGTCAGTGCCATTATTTTGTCTCAAGGTGCACATCAGTAATAGCCTGACTTCGTCATACTCATATTCTAGGCAGAATGTGAGTCTGATACTGCTCCATAGAGCTTTGATTATGAGGCGTGTCTTAACCGAACCAGGAAAAAAAAAAACCTCTGCACTCAATTGGATAGACCTACAACCAATCAGAGCAACGCAGTAAGTTCTCTTTCATTCATGACTTGTTATTAACTTTAAACAGAATCATCAGCTGAAATCTGCGCGGATTATCAAAAATTCGACACATTTATAGGACATAAAAGGGTCTCTGCGGCAAAAGTGAAAGTAAAAGCACCCAATAAAAGGTGTTTCAATAAAAGGATATATCAAAGTTTATATAACAGGGTCGGGAACAGACCATACACTCGCACATCTGTATAAAAGTGAAGTCAACGGCACGCACCTCGTGCGGAGTTTGTCAAAGGCTGGAGAAATTATCTTTGAAAAAAAGAATTAGGCTAAGTCCTTCCACAGCAGAGAAATTAATATTTTTTAATAAAAATCTATAAAAAAAAAGAGACATTGTGGCTTGATTTCTTTTATTAATATTCATTTTTCATGACCAAAATAACATTATGCACAGTGAGGAGCCTACAGGTTACAAGCTTCACATATTACAAAAATATTCTTGTCCTGTGTAATAGTAAATATCGGACCGGCTTTTTCAGAATGGTGAGAACTGAGAGAAACAGAAGCCTGCAAAACGGATGCTGACCCCTCTATGTCCTCCACCACATTTGGCTCCACAGACCACTGATCACCAAGTTTTCTGAGGACATAAATAATTAGTACATCGATATTGGGACCGGAAAGCACAGACGGATCCTAAATGTCAGCGAACTGGCAGAATGTAAGGGGGCAGACTACTGCACAACAATACTATGCCTATATGTCTTCACAGGAGAAGACGTTACAAGTACCTTTAGAGGCAAAGGGAAGGTTGGGCCTCTGAAAAAGCTGCAGAGTAATCCAAAGTACCATGCAGCCTTCAAGTGAGTATTTTTAATCAGATATCCTGTAGCATGTAATGGCAATTAATGCTTAACATAGGTATTGATACATTGTGACTTTGCAATACTATAATTGTTTATGTCCTCAGAAAACTTGGTGATCAGTGGTCTGTGGAGCCAGATGTGGTGGAGGACATTGAGGCATTTACATGTGTAATGTATGGCCAGGCCCACAAAAAAATCTGTGAACAACGTGCGCAGCATCATGCTGAAAAAAATTATTGGAGAGGATGAGACTGTTGTGTATAAAAAAGGACGCTGGACGAGAGATTTATGCATGCAACTCTCTTTACTTTTCGGACAAACCGGAACCAAACATTTCAGACCAAAACAGCCAAAACAGCTGCAACCTAAACATGCAGCGAGGTGTTACCAAACAAACACAGATTAAAAAAAAGTAGACACAAAGTCCTTCAGGTAATCGGGCCGTGCCCTGGCGCGCACTGGCCGTGGAGAACACACAGCTGAAGGTGAGGCGAACAGTGGTAGGGAGGCTGGGGAAAGGGGCAGCGACGATGATGGGGGCACTGGGTGTGACAACGAGGGAGTATCTTCAGGCTGTGCGGCTGCTTGTGGTATGGAGTCCTCCTGCTCCGCTCTGGGTGGCATTATGTCCCCGCTGTTTTGAGTTAATTGCCGACGTCATTAATTCGTATGACATATACCCACTAATTAGTCATTACCATACCAACATTTGACTAGCTTGTGCTAGTTCACGTCTAGCTAGCAATAACGTCAATGCTTGAGCCCTGCTAACTGTTTTTCTGTCAATTCACCTGCAGCACTCGTTGACGCCTGATTTCGGAATAAATCAGTAATTTTTTAGCACTTTGATGCATCTTTCCTCCAGCATCCACTTCTTCTTCATTCTGGCTTTTTTGGCCCCTCCTTTCTCTTCTTGCCTTCCATGGGTATCGTTAAAACAAGCAAGCAACCATGCTAATCAGTGTTGGGTAAGTTACTTTAAAAAAGTAATTAGTTATAGTTACTAGTTACTTCTCACAAAAAGTAACTGCGGTAGCAACTGAATTACATCATTACAAAAGTAACTAATTACCAGAGAAAGTAACTATTGCGTTACTTCAAAAAAAAAAAAAGTTTAAACAAAAGAAATTTCCTATACCCCCAAATGTTAAATGAATTAAATGGACACTAAACAGAACATCTTATTATTATAAAACATTGTACACTAATCTACACTATTTTAATGTTGCTGTGGGACAATGGGAGAGACTAACTTAAATATTAAAATATTATCACTACTATAGTGGAACAACAAAACAATGGATGGTTTAGAACTTTTAATATTTATTGCACAGACCACAACTGGCCAACAAAAAGTCTAAAAATAAATCATGCTTCTTAAGAAATGTACCAAAAATAAATAAATAGTAATAAAAAATATACATACACTAGTGCATATAATTAAAATGATAAAACTCACACACCTTTACAACTCGTAGACATTCTGTATAGCCTACTTGAAGTATTTTCTTCCTCACAATAGTTTAACAAAAAGTGCTCTCAATAGAATACTGAACAATGTACCAACATAAATAATAATAATAAAATATAATCTTTTGGGGGTTTATTTTTATAACCTACAGAGAACGTCATCATCAGAGGTTATTTTAGCCAAATTCTAGTCATGTTTGCCGCACGTGTGTTTGAACGTTCGAATGTGTTTGAATGTTTGAACGTTCCCTGCAGGTTATTTTGGAGTTTGTTATATAAACTAATTAAAACATTAAATATGATACCATCATACCAATATGCTACAGAAACGTTCTAATGCTGAAATGTGTAATTTATTTATAAATAAAGTATTTATGCTCGGACACATTCGGTCTGTCTTGCGCACTATCGAGCGCGTTCTCGGACACACTCGGTCTCTCTCGCGCACTGTCGAGCGTGCTCGCGGCGTTCGCCTCGCTTATGTCCAGTCCGGCGCCTCATAAACACACACCAGAGAAAAAACTGTGCAGCTCATATGGCTGAGAGAGAGCCTACTCGGATGAAAACCGCTTCAGTGAGCTCAATCATAGTAACACCGCATTTTTATTGACAGTAACGGTAACAGCGTTATAGCGGAGGAAATAGTAATTAGTTTGATTACTCGTTACTGAAAAAAATAACGCCGTTTATTTATAACGCCGTTATTCCCATCACTGATGCTAATCCTCCTGACTGTCAAAAAATTTACTTTTCCTTGGACTTGCTCGCTTTCTCTCTGTCTGACGTATGCCTTACCTTTGGGTCATGCCATTAGACAAGGGGGCGCTCATTTATCTCCCTACATTTCTGTAAATAGACTTGACCTGCAATCGGTTCATTGGATAAACACATTCCCCATTCCCAGGAGGCTTTGCTCTATTCTATGTTAATTTAAGAACAAACAAAGAAATAAAATTGTCGGGTTTTTTTTCGTTCTGTAACGCCTGAATAAGAAGAATTGAATTAAGATTGATGGGAGAGGCTACACAACATCACTAGATTGATGGGAGAGATTAGTGTGCAGGGTTACCATGACTGAGATATACAGCGCCGGCGCCCTCCCTCTCATGGCCGCTTTGAATAGGGTTACCATGACAGAGATATACAGCACCGACGCCCTCGCTCTCCCGCTCACGGCCGCTTCGAATAATCTGTGGCTGGCCAACCGGGAAAAGTCCTGATCATCCAGATTGCCACTCCACCCTTTTATTCACGCTGCTAGGCAGCCTGGATTCCATGTACCAGATTTTCGCCTCAGTGAGGGGACCAATCACAGAACGGGATGGGAGCAGCAAGACGATGACGACTAAAAACATGTCTGTAGAGTGTCCATATATACTTTCTACCCTCATGTTTGTCTTGCATAAACGGCAATAGTCGCTGAATGCCATTGTGTACACATAAATCTCTGACCCATCGTCTTCTTCCTCGTTGAATTTCTGTTGCTCTACATACATCATCTGGTATAATTGAAATGATTGGCTATGAGCTACGTACAGGCGCATTTGATAGACATTTGTAGCGCCCAATAAACGGCTCTGGGCATTCGTAAACCACGCCTCATACGAGAAAATGAACATCTGGTTCCCAGACGACGTCTCAATGAGACGAGGTCTGACGTTAGCCAGGCTAACTCCGCCCCTGATTGTGGTTGAATTATTGATTTTATTTGACATATTTGTTCTATTACAGTCACACCAATTCATTGGGAGCAATGTATTTACCTTTGCACCAATTCATTGGTGTGTGTGTATATAAGTGTGAGTGGGTGTGTCTGTTTGGCACTCTTGATGTTTTAGAGACTTCACCTCTTCATTGCTAAGCACTTTTTTCTGCATCGTGGCCGATTTGTAGATTTTAGTTTTTGTCGATTTCCCATTCATTTCCTATGGTCGGTCATTTTTGACCGAAGACCACAAGTGTGAATTTTTTTTTTTTTATGACCATTTAGCCTGCTCGATTCATGCCCTCAATTGTTTTGTGTTCACACATTCCAAATGCCATAAAAGTCACCAAGTTTCGTACCATTCCGATGAAGCTGTGATTTAAAAAAATTCAAAACAGAACATTTTTCGGGTTCCAGAAGTCTCATCTGGTTAACAACACAGCAGCAGTAGAAACTAAAATAAAATGACTGCAAGATGCCTGTTATGTGCCTGCTCAAATCAAAATGTCCATTTAACTTGGTCACCCAATCTCGTTCTCATTCAATGCAATGCACAAAAGTTATCTTAGCATCTCTGCAATGGATCAGTTTTTCACACTGTCTCCCAGGGTATAACGGTACATACATAAATAAATCAGAGTCTAACCCATAAAATTCTCAACAAATTGCAAAATTACTCTCAACAGAGTGCATTTTCCTATTATTTATGATTTATAATTTTTACAATTTCTGCATTTTTTAAAATTGATTTCAAAATGTAAAAAAAAAATCACAAATTTTAAGATATTTATCTATTGATCTTATTCAACTCTTTCAATATTTATCTCTTAATATTTCTTTATATTTAATCAGAATTAAGTTGGAATTTAAGTTGTAGCACTACAGCATCTCTGGATATTTTGGATATTATATGACAAGTTGCTCTTTGCAGGAACAAAGTTTTACTGACAAGTTTTTGAGAGCACTCACAACAACTAAAATACTCAAATAACACTTTGGTTGAATTTCACATTTAAATCCTTTAATCATTTACATGTGATCACCAGTTCTCTTCAAAGCATTTGAAAGGAAAAGTATGGAGTCCGTCGTCCTTGCTTAAGTCCTTTTATAGCCCATATGGAATGGTCCTTCTGTGGCACAGGGTTCTACAGTCTGGCAGAATGAAGACAACAAATTCCTCATCCCCATCCACCGACAGAGGGAGATTCTGAAAACTCCTGGCTGGCTCGCCAAATTCTGGTCGATTTCCCCCTACGCACCTGACTTATGTTTACCTGGGGCGTCTCCAGTCGACACCCAAGTGTCTAAAGTCGACACTTAAAAATATTTATACTCTTAGCACTGCATCTACAGTCGACAACTGTCTTTAAGTCGGATGACGTCTCTTCCCTTTTTACACTAGTACTCTGGATCTCTAGTGTTCTATAACCTGCTGCGCAGCATTACTAGACAGACAAAGCCTTCGAATATGGAGTCAACAAAAGCGTTGGCACGTTTTGCTGGATTTTCTGCACATAGTAGCAAAATAGACTTAAAATACTCCATCATTTATGCTCATACAGACAAACGAAATATGAAAAAAATAAAATGTAAAATGTCTACTTGTGTATGTGTCCACTTCCAATCAAACCATTGTCCTTTTGTAAAATAAAGAAAATCAACAGGGTGTGCTTTCTGCCTCTCCGTATCCATGAACTTTTTTTTCTGGAGCACGTTTCTAAACTGAAACAAAACTCAGTGAATACTTGTCACACAGACATGAGCAATATATCTTTATAAACATTTAAATGTCTTCCTTTAAATTATTTAATTCAAAATGAAAACAAATATTCTCTGTTTAAGTAATTTGTATGAAACCAACAAGAGATCCAGTTCTTTAGATGCATGTTAATTATCTCTAATGGGACCACACCCACGCATGCAAAAGCGCATTGCAAATCGTCTATGTGAAGGAATGTGAACCTGTTAACGCCCTCATCACCACTTCATCAATCCTCTAATTTTCATGGAGTTTGGAAGACAAACTTCCTTCGCCGCTGGTCCTGCCCAGCTCAGAGCCCTCTTCATCGCTGGTCCTGTCCAGCTCAGAACCGTCTTCGCCGCTTGTCCCGCCCAGCTCAAAGCCCTCTTCGCCGCTGGTCCTGCCCAGCTCAAAGCCCTCTTCGCCACTAGGTCCTGTTCAGCCCAGAGGCGCCTTCGCCGCTGGTTCGGTCCAGTCCAGAGCTACCTTCGCCGCTGGTCCTGTCCAGCACAGAATCACCTTCGCCGCGGGTTTCATCCTGTCCCGAACCGTCTTCAAAGCAGACTGCCTTCAATTCTGTGAACTTCCCCAACTTATTTTTTGGGGGGGGGGGGGGCAATAAGTCCTCTGGGGCAGTGGTTCTCAACTCCAGTCCTCGTGACCCACTGCTCTGCACATTTTGTATGTCTCTCTTATCTGACACACTCAGTTCAGTTCATGGAGTCTCTCCTAATGAGCTGATGATCTGGTTCAGGTGTGTTAAATAAGGGAGACATACAAAATGTGCAGAGCAGTGGGTCACGAGGACTGGAGTTGAGAAACACTGCTCTGGGGGGACCGTGGAGGTCCCGCCGACATGGTTCCCAGGGCCTTCTGGGACGTCTGACCAGCCTGCTCCGCCGTGGCCGCCCGAAGGGTCTTCACCGCCCTGGCCGCCCGAAGGGTCTTCACCGACGTGGCTGCCCGAAGGGTCTTCACCACCCTGGCCGCCTTCACATCCTGCTCTGTCCTGGTCGCTTGCATGTCCTGCTCCGCCCTGGTCGCCTGCACGTCCTGCTCCATTCTGCTGTCAATTAATGTTTCAGTTTGCTGAACAATACCTGCTGACAGGAATGATCAGAAACTTTCAGACTGTGTCTGAAGCGGTCAACTCAGCACGCATGAAAATAGCACATTTCTTAGATGTCGAGGTGAGTGCTGAAGTAATTCTGTAATACCGTGGTAATTAGGGCTGTCAACGAATATTCTAAATTCTAATATATATTCGAATAGTTTTAAAAAACAGAATTTCGAAGGTGAAAATTAATATTCAAATGTGAATTTCGAATGTGGAAAAACCCTGCGGCTGTCTGCTTTGATTGTCGTTCAATGTCGGTTCTATATACTGTAAAACTTCAATTAATGTTAATAATATTTACTGAATGAAGTATTATTATACAATCACTGAATGAAGCCTGATATATTTGGGACAAGAGTCGCAACCTTAAAGGTGCATTAAGCAACTTTTCATGTTAAAGGGGCATTTCACCCATTTGAACATTGTTTTTTATTTAAAGTGGGTCATATATGTAGTCGAAATGTAAAAGAAATTTTGAATTTGGTGCCTTTGTGACCGAGAAAAGACAAAAAATAACTTCAGGACGCATTTGTATGAAAGACAACAACTCCCACAATGCACCACATTGCACAGCTCCGCAAGCCACTCCCACTAATCCAGAAAGCGCATATCTGCCTATAAGAGAAATCACTCTTCCGTCTACAAGTCTAGCTACCACCAGAGCTTGAAATTAATTTCACATTCACACAAAATGTCTAGTTAGTTGGCGAACTCATTAGTGCATTACTCCTCGTTTGTATTTCTTTCGAAAAGGTGAATTATTGCATGGTACCTGGATGTTCAGTCAGAACATATGCGGTGCGAAACTAGAAACTAGTTCACAACACAAACGTCCGTGTCCTCGTCTGATTCAGAGATTTCGTCCAGGAGAAATTGTCATCGTTGAAATTCTTTGCCGCAGACGGACTCTATCTCTGTGTTCGTAGCGGTTCGTAGTTGCATAGTGAGATCACCGGCGCCACCAGTCCGCCTTAACTCGAGCCAGTCCGGGCTCCTCGTCCGCGGCAGGCAGGTCTTCTGCCTCGGCTGCTCTTCGCTATAATGCGGCTTGTAAAGGTAGCCACAAACACCTGATTCAAGCATCCGACTTCCGAAATCCTCTTCCTCTAGTCTATATCATATTGAGCACTCTCCTCCGCTATTGTCATAACTTTACATCTGTCTCCACAGCGCCTGTTAGCTTAGCTTCAAACAAGATGGAGGATATTGCTTTCAGTTTCAGAGAGTAAAGTCCCACCCACTGATCTGTAATAGGTCTGTAGCGTGAGCGGGTCCCGCCCCCTGGGAGAGATGAGGAACGAGTGCTTGTAGTCTCAACAGAAATCCCCCCCTCTTACACTTCCTCCTACAATGACGCAAAATGACGATTTTTGCGTCATTGTAGGAGGAAGTGTAAGAGGTAAATAACAGATTTCTCCCGTATCAGGGAAAAATGAAAGAGTGTTGCACGACCATTCAATAGTATGACTGGGTTTCTAACAATGCAAAGCTTAATGCAAATGGGTGAAGTGTCCCTTTAAAAATACCCGTTTTTCTAACCCATACATGCTTAAACAATTGCCTGATGGGCTGAATGAGCTCTTCTATGATCTCTGCGATTGCCTCTATAATCCTGTACAGTAAAATAAATAAGAGGGATTCGGGACGGAATCGACTGGGCGTGACGTCATGCGCGTTCACGCTCACCTGGCTATGTCTGGCAGGTTTGTGTATTCGCCGCCATTATCCGCATCAGCGAAGACAACTCAAGCGACTTTGGCAAAAGTAGAAGATGGATTCAAAGAGACCGGCTTCTAGTTCATCCCAAACCCCAACGCAAACTCCACGTAACCGCGTGCACAACTCTGGTTGCAGTTTCGCGTGTCGCCAGAAGGGGGCATAGTTCTGCAAAAACTCAGAGACTTGCGCAATGCACCTTTAAATTGCTTCAACAAAACAATGTTGTAAAAAATATTTACTTGTTTTTGTGTAGGTAATACATTGTCAAATATGTTTAAACTTAAATAAACTACCTATACAAGTAGTTATGTCTCTTTGTATTAATTTGTCCAGTTATTGGGGTAATGCACGTCATTGACAAAATGCGCAACCAGATGTTTGAATAGTTCGAATATATGTGTTTTTTTTTTTAGGGAATATTCGAACGTCATTTTTGAGCAATTTTTACAGCCCTAGTGGTAATGTATGTCATGTAATACACCTCTGCAGATGCTATCTACACTGGACATGAAACATTTATTTAAAGTAAGAATATCCAAAGATACAGAGGGGATAGAGGAGAAAATCATTGAGTAGAAAATAATGAAATGATTGCCCAATGAATTCATATGACAAGTTAATGTTAACAAATTTGTTTATAGGTAATGCAGAGGACTATTGTGTGGTTTTCAGCATGTTGGAAGACGTTACTAACGAAAACACGATTGAAATGTTGTACAAATTACAAAAGCACGATTGAAATGTTGTAGTTGAAAAACAGAAAATAAAAGTTTACCTTTATGTGCCTTTAAAAAAAGTTTTAATTGAAATGAAAATAATGTTTAAACATTGTTTTAGATATAATTTAGATCTAATTTACAAATATATTCATCTCTTTTTACAGTACAGTGTGAGCGCTAGAGAACATGATGGAACGCCAGTACTGAAGCCAGTGGGCAGTAATAAAACTGGGTTCAATGCCGTCCCTAATCTTTAAATATTTAGATCCTAGTAGAGTGGGGTTCTAGAATGGATGACCTGACCACCTCGGTGGAAAGGGCAACCTATTTATGGGTTGGTCACCCCCCTATGGGGCCAGACCCATAGTCTCCATAACTCCGGCCGTGGATGAAATAATGTACCACCGGCCTGAGAAAGAAGATCTCTCCTAATAGGGATTTGCCAGGGAGGACTCTCCAAGAGACTAATAAGGTCCGAAAACCAAATTCGGTCCGGCCAGTACGGAGCTACAAGGAGTAATCTCACACCGTACCTCCTGACTCTAGAACCCCAGGGAGCAGAGCGATCAGGGGAAAAGTGTACAGACGTGACCTCGGCCACATCTGTACCATGGCATCCAAGCCCAAAGGAGCTGGATGTGAAAGAGAGAACCAGAGCGGGCAATGAGAGTTCTCATGAGAAGCGAACAGGTCAACCTCTGCCTGGCCAAACTCTCTCCATATAAGTTCAACCACTTCAGGGTGGAGCTGCCATTCCCCGGGCCTCTGCCCCTGCCTCGACAGGATGTCTGCTCCCAAATTATCAACCCCAGGAATATAAATAGATCTAAAAGAGAGAAATTTATCCTGGGACCAAAGAAGAATCTGATGCGCCAGTCTACAAAGAGGGCGTGATCTCAAGCCTCCTTGGCGGTTGATATAAGAGACCACCGACAAATTGTCTGTCCTAATAAGAACATGATGGCCTCTGAGGTCTACAAGGAAGCGCCTCAGGGCAAAAAATACAGCCAGCATCTCCAAGCGATTAATATGCCATGAGAGTCCTTCCAAGTACCTCGGGTGTAACGGCAGGGTTCATACGGTCATGAAAAACCTGGAAAAGTCATAGAATTTTAAAATGCCAATTTCCAGGCCTGGAAAAGGTTTGGAAAATGAATAAACTCAGAAAGTTTTGGAAAAGTCATGGAAATTTGTTTTTCAAAATATCCGTGTACTTGAATTTGTTTAATTAATAATATTGGTGAAACAAATTGCAATACTTTTTTCGTTAGGGTGATCAGTCGAATCACGTGACTCACTTGCGGCGGATTTTGATTGTAGGTGGGCCTCCAGAAAACTAGATGGGCCAAAAGAAATGGGTTCCCCTTCATGTCCGTTTCAGCGCTTTTCTGCAGCACTGAGGACAGCGACTAAGTAGCCATACCTGTGTGGCTCTTGTGTCGCTGTCCTCAGCTCAGTGCTTCAAATGAAAATAAGGTGCTTTGCGTTTTCATATTAGCTATAGCTACCGTCTGTATGCGCCTTTACATTACAGATTTGAGCAAAACTTTTTTTTCCTTCTAAATATCGATAAATAACTATTGCAAAATGACGGCGTTTCCATTAACCGATTTTAAGCGACTAAAACATTTTTTTTTTCGCGCGATCAGTCATTCCAAAAATCATGGCAACGGAGGACGTTAGTAGGTTTATATCTCAGGCACCGCCCTACAAATTATTATCATTAATGGAAGGAGACGTGTCTTATCCAAGCATTAATGTCAGGGAAAGACCCTTATGCGAACGGCACATATATAGGCTAAGTTTCTTCATGTTTCTCCCTTGATTGTGGCATTTCTTTGAGAGTAGGTTATCCCTGTAATTACTGTTTCTTTTATGAATTTAATAAAGAACCCTGGCTGTCATGTATTCTTTCTGTCCAAAAGGTCCGTGTTCTTTTGTGTCCACTCGTTTTTCCTTTAACCCCCAAATGAAAAACAAAAAAGAGTTGTTGTAAGAAGGCTATTTTTAAAACGCAAAGTTGAATTTGAACTGTAGGCTACATCAAATGCTGCGTGAAAAAGAAAAAATAACGACGAATTTTCAGATTTTTGTTTATGACTTTTTGCCTCTTTGTTAAACATTTAAAATATATACAAATTAATATGGATGATTTTTTCTTTTAAAAAATGTCTTTTGTCTTTTATTTTCCATGTTCGCATTTATGAGGAAATAACAATGTTACGTGACCGTTCTCCATTATGGTAATGAGTGCTCTGAAAGTGGCACTAAAAGACTTTAAAACTTACACAGAGACCTCAAACAGAAAGCACAAAGCCTTTCTAAACGAATTCCGTTTTGTATCTTGATTTTAAAATATGTTTCATTAACCAATTGCTTAAATAAATAAAAAATAAAAAAATAATATGAATATTATAACTGGGACAGTGCCAGAGACTAAGCAGGAATTTATTATTACTTTAATGCTAAAACCAATAGTATCAAAAGAACCTTTAGTTATGTCAGAGGGAACAACATCGTGGGGCGAAGTACCTCTGAAGTACCTTGAGAACCTCTTCAACTGGGACTCGGTTAAGTCAAGTCAAGTCACCTCTATTTATATAGCACTTTTTACAATACAGATTTAATTAAAGCAGCTTCACAGTGATAACATGAAAATAATACAACAAAGTTTGTTTCTAAGTTTGTTTGTTTCTCCTCTGGCTAATGAATGAACAGTGTATTATGATTCAGGCAGCATTACAGGTCAGAAGTCAGATTGGATCAGGACATTCAGAAAATTATCCAGTTCCATCTGGTTGGAAGTCGGAGTCATCATGCCGGTATGGAGACGAGTTTGTTGAGGATCAGTGCCGATGGTTGTCGTGTCGATGAGGCCTTCACAGGGCTGATGAGACTGGCACTTCAAGGATGCGTCATGGATGGGTCCAGGCACAGGTCCATCATCTGATCTGGATATGGCCCGTATCCGGCTGACTTCAGTAAACCTCGGAATAAACAGAAAGACTAACATTAGGGTAGATGCCATTCTTCTTATGATGCAACGAGTACATCAGGTGTTATAGGAAGTGTCCCCGGTTCCGGCTCACCTAATCTATGCAGCCTAATAATCATTTAACTGATTTGAATAATAGAAATGTAATGTTCTATATGAATGCCAGGTAAAAGAGATGTGTTTTTACTCTAGATTTAAACTGACCGTGTGTGTCTGCTTCCCGGACAATGTTAGGAAGACTGTTTTGGAGCTAAATAGGAAAAGGATCTACCGCCAGCAGTTGATTTTGATATTCTAGGTATTATCAACTGATATCAAGATATCACCTCGAAGATATCATTTATTTCTAAAAAGGAACATAGTTGTGAGGATACCGCCTTTTCTAGTATTTTTGACAGAAAAGGTAGATTCGAGATCGGCCTGTAATTGAATAATTCTGTAGGATCAAGTTGCCTTTTTTTAATAAGAGGTTTAATAATAGCCAACTTAAAACTTGTCGGTACATATCCTATTGACAACAATGAATTAATGATATTAAGAAGAGGATCTATAACCTCTGGAAGCATCTTCTATAATAGCTTAGTCGGTATAGGGTCTAACATTCATGTTGTTGATTTAGATGATTTAACGAGTTTAGACAATTCTTCCTATATCTTATATATATATATATATATATATATATATATATATATATATATTATTTATTTTTTTTTTATAATATTTAATATTATCAATCTTCTAAGTAAAGAAGTACCAAAAAATCATCCCTGCTGTGCTGTTTGGAAACATCCGGTGTTGAAGCTTTATTTTTTAGTAATTCAGCCACTGTTTTGATTAAATACTCAGGGTTGTGTTTGTTTTCTTCTAAAAGTGTTGAAAAATAATCAGATCTAGCAGTTTTTAAAGCCTTTTAAAACCACTGAACTGGAAATGTTTATTTAGTGTTTTTACGTTCGCTGTGCAAAAAAAGAATGGCATCCACTGTACCGGGGTTTAATCTATTCCGCCTAGACTCTAGCACCCGGTCAGCAGAGCTGAATGTGCACTCGCTTGATGTGCTTGTGGCCAGGATACAGAGAATCATTTTTGACACCTTGGCAAGCACAGGAAAGGCGTTCCCTTTCGTAAGGGAACTCCCGCTGCATCGATACTCGACGCTTTGCGGAATGCCTTCGGCATGAAGCATCTGAAGTCAACTATGGAATTATTCCAATATTAAAAGGATCACTGGAACCAGGAAATGTTAGCTTCTGGTCTTCAGCAAGCGTTCTGTGTCAAACTGTGTGTCATATTTGGTGTTGTCTGTCACTTGAGAAAGTATTACTATGGCGAGTGAAAAGCTATTCAGGCAGTGTGCGTCCCCTTGCCTGCGTTATGCCTGCAAATTTACAAGGACATAACCACACATTCATTACAAAAGCTCACAATGAATTAAAAGCCAAAGAAAAAAAGTAGGTTTTAAGAGGATTTAAAAACAGTTAGAGATTGAGCCGCTCTGATGTAAACCGGAAGGCTGTTCCACAGCCTAGGGCCAGCAATCGCAAAGACTCTGTCTCCTCTGTTCTTTAACCGTGATCTGGGGACAGACAAAAGTTTCTGATCACCAGACCTCAGGTTTCGTCTGGGATTTTGTGGACAGAGAAGCTTGGAAAAATAGCTAGGTGCCAAATTATTTACGGATTTAAAAACAAAGAGAAGATTTTTAAACTCAATTCTAAAATGCACAGGTAGCCTAGCCAGTGCAGTGATTGTAAGATATTTACGTTTTCTTTTGAGGAACTTGGCAGCAGCATTCTGTACTAATTGAAGACGAGCAATAGAGTGTTTGGGTGGCTACATAAATTCACCAACTAACCATTCATAAATGTTGTCTACATGTTGCACTTCTTCTTGAGTCTCTCCATCGTTCTGACTTTGGTTTGAACATAAAAGGCTAAAAGTTTTTGAAATTTTCAGTGCATGCCTGTGTGAGGTAAAAGGACACAAGCTGTTGTAGCTCTGCCCCCTGTGCTGGGAGCAGCAGCTCATTTGTATTTAAAGGGGCCGACACATAAACAATGCGTTTTTACTCACCCTCAAAAAGTGACAATTGTAACATGCTATATAAAATATCTATGGGGTATTTTGAGCTAAAACTTCACATACACACTCTGGGGACATCAAAGACTTATTTTACATCTTTCGAAAAGCGTATTATACCACCCCTTTAAAATATACATTTCAATGGTATCCTTTACTCATCTACATGAGCCATTGGACTGCGTCATTGGACCCTGATATCAAGTGTATTAATCATATTCCATATACTTTTCCATCTATGTTAACAAGCTAAAGTTCTTGCTAAATTATTCATCTAGTTTTTTTATGTTGTTTTTTCTACCTACAGGTGAAAGGTTCACTTGGAATGAACATTTGCAGTGCTATAACTGCAGGCTTTTCCATTATCATGATTTCATTGGATTTGGCTTCAGCGCCAATAACTTATAATTGCAACCATTATTATGATGGTTGTAATGGAAAGTATATGGTATGTCACCAACTTTTCAAGTCACATTTATTTAGTAATTACAATTAAGTTCACTGTCTGGTCAATACACTTTAAAAAAAACATTTCAGAAGTAGTTTATAGATCTCTTGCTATTACTGATCATTTACAATGCAAGAAGGCATTATACATTAATTTTAAACTCAGTCCAGTTTGACATATACATATGGTTTATTACTATGTGAACCTCAAGGATGATAGATTCTGAACTTCTGAACAGCCTGTGTACTAATGTAAGTGCTAATCATCAATTATTTTGTCATTATTATTTGTGCTAATGTTGAATTCTCTCTCAGACTCTCTTCTGGGGAATCAGTGGTGTATCATTGATATTCGCCTTCCTTCAGTTTATCATCTCCATCTCTCTGTCAGCATTTGCCTGTAAAGTCGCCTGCTACTGTTCTGCACAGGTGAGCGATGTGCCAAGTTACCAAACTTTTTTTTTTTTGTCAGCAATGGAAATGGTTTCTTTTAAGGGTGTTCACACTTGGGTTCATGCTTTACAGGAACCAACAAATACTACAATACAAAGTTACAATACGAATATTTATTTAGTAAATTCTTCATTTTCAAATGTTCAAATTCTCAAGCTTTTAATATACAGTTTAAATAAAGCAGTCAGTCAAGTTTGCATTATTTGGCCAGCGAAATCCCATCACCACCTTCAGGTGGTGTCGGCCGGAAACCGACGATTTATTCGATCTGGCCAACGGTGAGGGTGGTCAGCCACAGACGGTGTGACGCAGCTGTGAACTTCCTGTGGCATCAAAAATGCAATGACTAAACAACATTTGGATCCGAATGGTAGGGCGTCCCCCCCACCCCCGCCCCGGCCCCGGCCCCTGAAGCGATTTGACCTCGTCATGTAGATGTCCGAATGCGCATGGGCTTTGGCGCCTATAGTTGACAAGATGCGTGAAGCCCAACTCCGCTGGTATGGCCACGTCATCTGAAGCGGCGATGAGACAGTGGTAAAAACGGCCCATCATCTATCACCACCTGGATGACGACCGCACGACCAGCTAAAAAAACGGTCATGCGCGCACTCAATATCACCCCTGATGATGCCCTGGATAGAGCCAAGTGGTGAAAGGCATGCAAACAAGCGGGCCTTGTGAAATGGAGGAAGATGAACTTGAAAGGACTGTTGAGCCCATAATAAGTCATATTGCTTATGCATTTGAGGGGACTGAGCAGTACTACCATCGGGAAGGAGTCGGGAACCCTCTGGTTTGGGGTGAAGAGTGGGTCGGAAACACTACCTGGTGGTGGTACCTGGGGGATGGTGTACACCGATGCCCACCGTGTCAGAGTCCATCTGCTGTCAGGAGGCTGATCTAGACCATGTATTGCTTGGTCACTCCTGCATCACCATGGCAGACATCCCAAGTCTCCCGGAAGTTCCGGGAGTCTCCCGCATATTGATAGCGGCTCCCTGATGCCCGCAAATGAGTTAAAATCTCCCGGAATCTAGAGCGAGCAAGCAAAAGCGCGCATGCGAGACAGAGATGTTCCAAACCGTGTAGCGCGCGCACGGCAGATAGAGAGAGAGCGTGTGTGTGTGTGTGCCTCATCAAGCGCTTGTAAGACAGAGAGCATCATGATTGGCCTGTTTCAGCAAATCAACCAATCAATTGTCAGTGTGGGCGGGCTTTTTATCTCTTCTCCCGAACCAAATGAATCAGTTAAGTCTATCTAGACACAGGAGTGCTATGGCAGAGGGAGAGTGGCCCAAAAGAAAAAAAGTATAAGACACATTTTACGGCAGACTACACGAAAGTGTACCCCTGTCTTATAAGTGTCAAACAAAATTACAGTCTTCCACGCTGCACTATTTGTAACAGCGAATTCAGCATTGCCCATGGTGGGTTAAATGATTGATGGGTTAAATGATGTTGAGGTGAGTTCAACAAGTTTAATTTCATGTGTGCATATTATTCAGGCCGGTTAGTTGCCAAGGCTACATGAAAACAACAAACACCTTAGACCTGTTTGTTGCAATGGACAATAAATAAAAGCAGTTTACATAAATAGTATAAGCAGCTTATATAAATAGTAAAAGTAATCTACATATTTAAAAATAATTGCATAGGCCTATAGCTTATAGAAATAATATATTATGCTTTTATATATTTTAGGGACCACAACATGTTAGGGAGGCTAAGCGCAGGAAAGGCTGCTCCAATATATCTCAGTTCTTCCATTCAGATAGGCAAAGTCTCACTGAGAAGGTATTTCACATCTTTTATTGTGGAACATAACCTGCCATTCCAGGTGTGTAGGCACACAGGAAAGTTATTTAAAAAAATGTTTCCTGACTCTGAGATTGCAAAAAATTATGCCTGCTTTTTCACTAAGACAGCAGCTATGATGAACCTGGCACTGGAACCTGAGTGTTCAGAGGATTTGTACAGGTTAATCCGGACAGAAAAAAGGCCATACAGTATTATAGTTGATGAAAGCAATGACATCATGTGTGAGAAGGAGTGTGCTATTTTAGTCAGCTACTACAGTGAAGCACAGGATAAGGTGACAGTTGGATTTGTAGACATGCCAGTGTGCAATGATGCCAAAGCTGCCAACATATTCAACTGCATTGCATCATCCATGCATGACAAAGGCCTTGAATGGTCTAATTGTGTAGGATTCAGCAGTGACAACTGCAATGTCATGATTGGTAAAAACAACTCCTGCATGACATAGCAAGCGGATTTATTGTGCCAAAGGTTTTGAGAGAGCTGAAATTGCAGGAGATAGATGTGAGCAACCCTGAAATTTACTGTCCAGATGAAGAACTTTTTGTTGGGTTCTTGGCGAGGAGGCATTTTCTAAGTGAGGACGCACTCTCCACTCACAAGACGAAGCAATTCTTCAAAGATGCCAGAGCATTCTATGTCAGAAGCTTTCAAAAAGTAAAAGAAAAGTTCCCAATGAGAGACCAAATCTTGACAAATCTGTCAGTGGTCAATCCAGAGAACCAAGATGATGTGAAACCAGAGCAAATTTTCGGGAGGGGTTCGGGATACCTCCCTGAAATGACTTTTTGCAGGTTGGGATGTCTGCCATGGTGCATATACATTTAGCATACTATGTCGGGGTGGTGGACTCTTTTCTCTTAACCTGTTAAGATGTCCAAGCAGAAAGATTGGAGCGTCCTGTTAACAGCAGGTAAGATAATTGTATTGTAAGGTGAACATTAAATGTTACTGGTGAACGAGCCATTGTAATGTCAACTTATCTGAAAGGTCTGATGTAACAATAAAATGCCAAATGAACATTATTGTATGAAGCATTGTTTGTTTACATCAGGTTACGCCTCTTGTTATGAAAACAATGTTTGGGATACCACTATCAAAACTTCAGTTTGATTTTGGATGGACACCAAATAATGCTGAAAACCATAACATTTCTTTAGTTTCCCTACTTTCTCTATTTACCTCAGGCAACACAACAAACCCTGTGATGTCACACGCTGTGGTATTGCAAGATGGCGGTGCCCTTGCTCCAAAAGCTATAATAAAACATACTTTTTTCTTAAAAATGGTTACATTTATCGTGTTTGTTAAATATATTTTTTATTGGAAATGAGTTTACTAAATGTAAACTTGAATGACTGCTTCATTTCCATTTTATACTTTTGTCCACAAAAATGTTGGAAATTACGTGAATGTAAAGTGAACTTAACACACATTGCATTACCATTACCAAATTTTAAAGGGGTCATCGGATGCAAAATTCACTTTTATTTGGTGTTTGCATATAAATGTGTCTTTGCAGTCTGTGGACACAACAATCATACAATGAAAAAATCCATTCACTCCTTTTTTTTAATCCTCAAAAAGCTTAAACACCTCAATAATCAAGCCGTTTGACTTTTCTGAGCAACCTGTTGTCAAATTGCTCATGCTCCGCCCACGACCACTGACAGAATTAGAATATTTACGCCCTCAGCCATTTGTATTCACCTTATTCCGCCCCGCCCACTTTTACTTCTGTCCAGTACTTCCGTTGTAAACCTCCTTCCGGTTTAGCGGACCCTCATTCAATTTCGAGGAGAACTGCAGAGAAGTCTCACTGATAAAATGTCACATAAGATAAGCTAATTTGTGCCAAATGTGCTATGTACGTGTGTACCAACAGCACAGCAATGCACTGTTTCTCGGGGTAATTTTTAAACGACTTTTAGGTGTTTATATGACCCGTCTGCCTGTCTGATTGCAGCCCGGCCGATGTGTAGTGTTTAGCCTACATTAGCCACAAACATCTAATGTTGTAATGGTCTCACTACAGGACACATACACATGCTATACCTTGTTTGAAAGCTATGGTCCTCTAGAATTCAGTCGCTGGATTTATTTTACAGCCATTACTTGTGTTAGAGATTAAACCATAAGAAATTGCAGCTAGCAGTTAGCTAAGCTAACGTTACCCTCTTGTTCATCTAGTTGAGGCTCTACTTTCTTTCTACACCAGTTCGTGGCTATTTTTTTCTCATCTGTTGGCTATACACTGCAAATGTATCTGGTGATTAAGCAAACAAACTGTGGTGTAATAATGTTTCAAACTTTACATGTAGTAGTGTTTGTGCACATCTTCATAACTAAGTAATAGCTATTAGAAAGACACAGCTATTAAATAATTTGATTGTGGCATTGTTTCAAAAGCTTCAAGTGAAATGTACTTTAGTACGTTGCAGCAGTTGTTAATAACCATAGGCCAACGCATTTGGCTATAATATTATAGTCTATCTACCTATATCAAGACAGATAACAGATTGGACCAGGGCAAACAAAGCGCTAAGTAGCTAAACCAGGAAGTGAGATTACGCGGATGGCGCCACCCAGTGCTACTTCCGGAATAAGGTGAATACTGTCCGCCAAGGCAGGTTGTCAAGGCAGCACTTTACATGTCTTCTGTCAACATCCCACTTGGAAGAGAGGGGCGGGGTGAGCAGTTGCTCATTATCATTTAAAGAGACAATCACCAAAATGGGTCACTGTGAACAGAGCTGTTTTTGAGGAGGTAAAAAGTGTGATGTTTTACACTACCATTGAGGAATTTTAACCAAAGTGTGTTACAAACTTTACATGAAGACCCTAAAGAATCATACCAACCTGTGAAAATGGGCATCCGATGACCCCTTTAAACTCGAAGCACTTGCAGAGATGGAGTTTGGGAGAATCAACATTTACTGTGAACCGAGCTGCTCTAAAAATGTGGTATTATAAGCTGCACACATCACACGTACATGATCACAGTACAGCTTTTCACTGCAACTACTAATTCAATGGAGTACATTTTTCCCTACTTAGTCTTTATTGTCCTTAAAGCACCATTTCTTGCAACTACTCATTCCAAAACATAATTTGAAAGCTAGTAATGGAGGTTTTAGACATAGCTATGCAGAGATTAAGCGAGTATGAATTACCCGAGTCTGTGCGTCTCTCAACAGTGTTCAGCAGCAACATCTCTACAAATAGCAAAACTTAAAAAACGTAAAGTTTAACTGCTTCAAAAACAGCAACATTACCATGAGGATATCATGTAGTTTTTCAGTTTCTTTTTCTAAATGAAAGCATATGGTTCCACACCAGGACATTTCAGAAGGATTTTCGCTTTTTCTACTCTATTTGAAATACATTGTCTATAAACTTGTAATACTGAAACTGTCTGTCAGTGTCTTTGCATGTGTGGCATTTCACAGTAAGAAGACATAAAACTCTACATGTGTATTTTTCCAAAGGTGCCGTTTGTTCCACAAGTTGTTCCACAACCCTGTTGTTTTGGGCACAATCACTTCCATGATCTTAACAACTCGGAGGTAAGAGAAGCTTGTAACCCCAGTTTAATTAGACTTTGACTAAAATAGTACTCAGAAAACAAATTCCACGAAACAATTAATTATTTGAATTTAGTGTCACTATATATGAACTGGAATGGGTGCATTCATTGTTTAATATTATCAATAAATAAGTCATCTGTAAGCAAGGAAGCTGATCATATAGCTTTTTTTTCTTTTAGATACCTGTGGTCAGCGACCCTGCCATGCATCTCCTTCCTGCAGAAAATCCTCCACAATACAGTGAATTTAAAGTATAAATATTAAAACAGAGGTGAAGGAGTTCAGGTGGGACACAAGGGTTTTCCCAGTGATTTCCTGTCCATTATCTCTTTATCATTATTTTTTCATTAAAAAAGAGAACATGACAGCAAAGGAAAATCACTTGATCAGATAATAATTACAGATTTTTAACTCACAAATGTGTAAACGATAACTATTCAAGAATAGACACTATTTTACAATTTTCTTTCTTTGGTTGAGTCAGGAAATTTGCCAAATCATCAGTGAAACTGGATAGATTGTTTTGAACAACTAATTGCTTAATACAGTATAATCTGTAAGAATAAAGTATTCAGAATAATAAAAAAAAAGGCTTATTCGTGTCTCTCTTTTTTTGTTCTTTCATTTTTTTTTTTTTTTTAATCAGGCAATTCACTTAAGAATTAATTTGTATTTACAACAACAGCCTGTCAGGAGAATATCCATCTCCTGGAGGAAATACAGACATATTTATGATTAAAACTTAATTAAAAGAAGGGTGATGGAACTGAGTGTCAATCAATCTTTAAAATAGCCATCTTTTTTTTTTTTGCATTTATACGCCCGTATAAATATAATTAATTATTATTCATAACGGATTATGATCAATAATTAATATTTTAATTATTTTCAGAATTTACTGTAGCAGAATCAATAGTATGATCATTTTATCAGTTCATCCAATGAACCGAAAGCATAAACAATTATTAACTCTAGGAAATATAATATCTTCCTGGCCAAGAAAGAATAATCCTCAGCTAACAGTAAATTAAGAAATAAATCAAGGGTAAAAGCATAGGTAACTTAGATCGAAGTTCAAGACAATAAATTCGTAAGCACATAACACAAGTAATACTTCTCTTTTCAAATACAAACAATACTTTATTGATTATATGCTAACACACATGAAAGTACCTAACACAAACACATGCACACGCATATACACACACATTCAAGTTACAGAAAGAAAGAAAGAAAGAGTTTGGAAAGAATGAGTTTAAGGGTAAGAGGAAGAAATCCTGAATTTCTGTATGCACTCAAGACATGACCTGAACGAACCATCAATCATTAATTTAACCCTTCTTAGGCGGGTTATTAAATCAATACAATACACCAGTTCAGTTAAGAGTCTAGAGGTTACTTGCGTTTCTGCGTTCCGTTTGAGGATACCCTTTTGTCGGGTACAAGGGTGTTTTTCGGGGTCCGTTGGTTGATGTCCTCGTGCTTGGATAGAGTTCAGGGAGAACCAGTCACGTGGTGTGCTGGCGGATGGTTGAAGCGTCTTTGAAGTTGAAAGCGTGCGTTGCAGACGTGAATCGTGGACCGAAACTTTGCAGCAGAACTTAACTTAAGACCGAGACTTTCAATCGGAAAAGAAGAATAACACAAAGAAAGAAAGAAAATGAGATACAGAAAGTAGTTAGATGACTGGAAATTAATCTAACCCATCTGATCTTAATTTGGGTTGGTCTGCTCGTCTGTTACATGGTTACTATTACCATCGTCTGCCGTCTCCACTCGACTCGTTGTTCTGCGCAACTTAACTAACAAGTTTTAACTAACAACTTAACTAGCGCTGGTTTTTAAAGGTTTTTTAAAACAAGAAAAGGTTTGTTCCAACTACAAAGGGGAGTTCTGACTGCTGCTTTGTTTTCAAAGTCGTAAATCATGTCTTCCCTGGGGGTGTCGGTTCTCTAGCTTTAATTGGAGACCAGATGCAACAGTTTAGGCATGATTTCTAATTATCAGAATACAAAACATTTTACACAGATTTAATTCCAGCCATCTTTTGAATTAAGAACATACGATCATGCTGACAGGAAGCACGACACACTTTCATTCACACACCCAATAGTTATAACAATTACATGAAATATATGGCATCTAAGTATATTAGATACACACATATATTGTAGAAACAACATAGAATGATGTAGTTGCATGATGTTTGATTATAAGTCCATTGAAAATTGTTCTTGAATGATTTTATGTATAGTTATAGGTCAAATCTCAGTTCTGTGGTTTGAAAAGATTTTACACCCTAAGGTCATTCAGAGGTCCTTAAGAAGAAAAATTAACATGATGCGATTTCTGCCTTCTCTCTGTCAGTAAACTCCCATTTGAAACGCGTTCGAAAATGATCTATAACTCCGCGAAAATTCAGTCAAACAGGCAAACAGACCCACGGGCATAAAGCTTGAGATCGCATCTTTTAAATGAAGTAATTCATATAAAAAACAAATATTCTCAGCTTCTGTAATCTGTATAAAAAGAGAGCGACTCCAGTCGAGCTCATTAGGAGCCATTCAAAAGTAATGTGACCACTCCCCGGAGAGCGCATGCTATTCAAATGCAAATTCTGAGAACCATTTCAGTCTGTGAAACGCCCCCACATCAGCTGTAAACAAAGCGCGTCGCAATCGAGTGAGGCATAATATAGCCTACCTTATGGAGAAAAGTTTCCTCAGAACAGTGCTGATATGAGGAGCAATATCTCCTGATATGAGGAGCAGATCCCGCTGAGGAGTGAGGTAGGCTGTTTTCTTTTCTCAAGTGTTGATGTGGAATAACGTTATGGAATAACGTTAGTGTAGGCCTATGCAAACCGCAAAAAGATGAATCGCATTTCTATAATATGACTCGCCTTTCTGTGAGCTGAATGAAGGGTACATATTTGTAGAGACTGTTTAGCCTAAATATGAATCGCGCGTCTGTGTGTGAAAGAATAAACTGCTTTGCTATAGCCTACTGAGATGAGTAAAAATCGACTGAAATATGTTGAAATAAAATATATTTGTATAAGCAACGTATTAAACAGTTTTTAGGCTACTGTAGAATATACTGCCACATCAAATAAGCTTTTGTTTAGCAATTTCTGCTCATATCTGACGTTATATATATATATATATATATATATATATATATAAAATACTATTTTTGTCAAAAATAAAGTCATAGACTAAGATGTTAGATGTTCCAATGTTGGCTATATTCAAACTAATGAATACATATGATAAAATGTAGGCCTATAATCTTTTTTTTTTTTTTTTTACAAAGAAAGAGTACACTTGAAATATTGTTGAAATTGTAATTATTGTTGTAATTGTAACATTTTTAATAAAATAGCAAAACATATTTACAAGAGAGATGTAAGCGAAATCTTAAATGGTCAATATAAGTCTTCTTCTAAATACATCTTTTGTCCTTGCATTGTGGCTCAGTCAGTGTCACACCTGAATGAATGGCTCATTAGGCAGAGTCATTATGCAGAGTGGGTGGGACATTGTAATCTAAGGTGTAAACTACTCCTCCTCCTCGCATATTGATTTCCAAGCAAAACCTGTTTTACACCATTTAAATCAATGTATTTTTTTTTTTTTTGTGAACGATAAAGCAAGACTATTTTCACATAATTTTGAAGCCAGAACTCGAAGTGACAACATCCATTAGTCAAAAGTCTTGTGGACACATATTTAATATGTGTTTTGTGGTCTTAATTCAGCAACTTTCATTTTTATTTTTTCCAATAACCACGCATAAACATTATTCTCTTAAAAATACAAACATCTACATACACGTTGCTCGCATATTATGGTAGCCCTGTTTGTGCTATATAGAGTGAATTTACACCTTAGCCATTAACATTTTTATAAATAACTGAAAAAAGCACAAATGTCAAGGCATGTCAGAACATCTCAAGGACCCCAAAAACAGCTTGGTCCCCAGAGGGTTAAATAGCCACACTGGTGGCGCCGGACCCGATGGCAAGATTGATGATGATCATGAGACGTTCTGAACAAATCTTCCCCCTTCATTCGCGAGAAGCGGAGAGTTTGAATTAATCTTCTGGAAGAAGATTAGTCTGTGTTTGGTTCATCCTCGCAGTCGTTACATTTTCTTTAAAGGGGTGGTATAATGCCCTTTTCACATGATGTAAAGTAAGTCTCTGAGTGTGTATGTGAAGGTTTAGCTTTTTTTTTGTATGTGAGCAACAAGTAGCATCAAGCTACGTGACACAATTTAAAAGATTAATATTACACTTTTACTTAAAGCTCACTTTAAACCACTATTGAGTATTTGTATCATATTCCTGTCGCGTTTAAATTGGTTTTAAGTTAAAAAAAAAAGATGTTGAAATATGTTATATTTAGCATTTTATATGCAGCTAATGGATACACCTTGCTTAGCATGTATACTGCAAACATTCTTTATTCACATGAAAATACCCCAAATCGCACAAAACTTTCACACAAACCACATGTACTCGAAATTGTGCATTTATTAGCTTCTTGTTTCAGATGAAGAGATGTGTCTTTAGTTTTGTCAGAATGAGGACGTGTACACAGGACCGCGTCATGCAGAAGGGCAGGATTATTGTCACGTTGGATCACGTGAGATGACTGACAGCTGTACAGCGAATGAGAGCGCTGAGATCATAACTGATGCAAATCTGGAAGAGGAGAGACAGCTCGCTGTGTTCGCTGTTTGAGCTCTTCAGATCGCATAATTCAGTGTAAAATTAATAGAAATGTTATTCTGTATGACAAAATATTTTATAAACATGTGATGATAATCATTATTTTTCCAAATATGCGCACCATTGGACTAAGAGCCCTGGCAGATGCTATATATTGCATGTATGTGTAAATTCTCCACAAACTATGAGGCCTGACATCTGTCTGGTTCTGGGTGAACTTGAACTACAGTTCTATATACCATATAAAAAGAGTTTGGGCCTTATAGGGCCATTCCATATTTTTTTTCCTATACGAGGCTCATCACTGATCTGGCCTTATTGGGACTCATAACTTTACTCTTCTATGAGCCTCTGGCGTTTGCCCTAGGCAATAGTATGGGGCGAAGTTTTAAGCACGCACAGCGTTTTGAAGTGGGTTCCCATAGCGTAAGCTAACTTACTCAATACGAGAGACCTCTCGAAAGGGAACATCTCGGTTACTAAAATAATCTCAGTTCCCTGAGATTAGGGAATGATTATTGCGTAAACCGCCGTGCTACTGTGCTTCTATCGGGATCGCTTCAGTCGATTTAACCTGAATTCTATGGTGAGAATGGGGGCTTATATAGCTATAAGCCACACCCATACTGGCAGGCTCTGACGCGCCATGGGTGCGAAGCATCCCGATTGGTTTGCATGCCTGAGCCACCTCGCCATAGGTTCGAGCAGTTGCCGCGGGACAGCCAATGAGCACGCTAAGACGCTCAGCTATATGTCTGCTGTACAGCTGCACTGCGTTTTAAAAATTGTGGCCTCTATATATTTTCGAGAAAAGGGGTTTTCCCATAGCGTAAGCTAACTTACAAATTACGAACTAACGAACGAATACTCGTTCCCTACTCTCAGGGAACCGAGGTTACGTTAGTATCTGAGACGTTTTAAAGGTGACATTGCATGGATTATTTTATTATTTTAGAATGTTTCCTGTGGTTCCCTTATACTGTTAGTATGTTTTTTAGATCAAAATTTGTTATAATTTAGAAATAAAAGGCATTTTTCCTAGCCTGATTTTAGCCTCTGATTTGAACGCTCTGTTTGAAGGGGCGTGTCTGCTGTGAGACTTCAGTGTAAACGCCCACTGCTGTGAGACTTCAATGTAAGCCTGTTGATCGCGTGAATGAAGATCTTATCATTGCAACACAGTTTCTGCACTCACTAATGATTTCACCAATGCAAACATAAGGTAAGTACAGTAAGAGCTTTGTTGTGCAGTGTAACAGCGTCATTTATCGTTTTGGAAAGCGTCCAGATAAACTCACGCTGCGTGATTGACAGCTTGGGCGATTGGAAAGGGTTGAAAACTGAAAAAAGTTCTTTGATCGCTATCTGTATATTAATCACAGTTTAAGTAAGATTATTTTCATCCTACTATGAGAAACGACGTGAAGTTGATCGTTTAGTCACTGGCTTGATTTACTGATGCATAAACAGTATTGAACGACTTTGAGAGAAAGATTATCTGTCTGAACTTGAACAATTACACATCAGACATTCCCATAACCCACTGGTTCTTCAGAGGCTCGGATGAAGGAACTAAAAAAATACCTTTGTGTTCATTTGTACATCCAAACACTGAGCAACTGCCATGCTTCGTTCACTCAGTTGCAAGCCATGATGTCTCTCGAAGAAAAATGATTCGGACGATGATTCGGCTGCGCAGTTCCGCCTGGCCTTGAACATGGGCTGGCATATGCAAATAGGCCACGCCAGAACCTTGATATGCTTCTTACAGAGCCACTCCTTGGTTATCCTGGCTGTGTGCTTCGGGTCATTGTCATGTTGGAAGACCCAGCCTCGACCCATCTTCAATGCTCTAACTGAGGGAAGGAGGTTGTTCCCCAAAATCTCGCAATATATGGCCCCGGTCATCCTCTCCTTAATACAGTGCAGTCGCCCTGTCCCATGTGCAGAAAAACACCCCCAAAGCATGATGCTACCACCCCCATGCTTCACAGTAGGGATGGTGTTCTTGGGATGGTACTCATCATTCTTCTTCCTCCAAACATGTTTAGTGGAATTATGACCAAAAAATTCTATTTTGGTCTCATCTGACCACATGACTTTCTCCCATGACTCCTCTGGATCATCCAAATGGTCATTGGCAAACTTAAGACGGGCCTGTGCTGGTTTAAGCAGGGGAACCTTCCGTGCCATGCATGATTTCAAACCATGACGTCTTAGTGTATTACCAACAGTAACCTTGGAAACGGTGGTCCCAGCTCTTTTCAGGTCATTGACCAGCTCCTCCCGTGTAGTTCTGGGCTGATTTCTCACCTTTCTTAGGATCATTGAGACCCCACGAGGTGAGATCTTGCATGGAGCCCCAGTCCGAGGGAGATTGACAGTCATGTTTAGCTTCTTCCATTTTCTAATGATTGCTCCAACAGTGGACCTTTTTTCACCAAGCTGCTTGGCAATTTCCCCGTAGCCCTTTCCAGCCTTGTGGAAGTGTACAATTTTGTCTCTAGTGTCTTTGGACAGCTCTTTGGTCTTGGCCATGTTAGTAGTTGGATTCTTACTGATTGTATGGGGTGGACAGGTGTCTTTATGCAGCTAACGACCTCAAACAGGTGCATCTAATTTAGGATAATAAATGGAGTGGAGGTGGACATTTTAAAGTCAGACTAACAGGTCTTTGAGGGTCAGAATTCTAGCTGATAGACAGGTGTTCAAATACTTATTTGCAGCTGTATCATACAAATAAATAGTTTAAAAATCATATATTGTGATTTCTGGATTTTTTTTATTTTTAGATTATGTCTCTCACAGTGGACAATGACATGCACCTACGATGACAATTTCAGACCCCTCCATGATTTCCAAGTGGGAGAACTTGCAAAATAGCAGGGTGTTCAAATACTTATTTTCCTCACTGTAAGTGTATTGTTATCTATTATAATATTTATAATAATTATTATTAAGTGTGCTTGCTGAAAGCAGCACACTTATAGTTCTTCTTAAGTTTTCTTATTATTATTATTAAGTGTGCTTGCTGAAAGCAGCACACTTATAGTTCTTCTTAAGTTTTCTTATTATTATTATTATTATTATTATTATTAAGTGTGCTTGCTGAAAGCAGCACACTTATAGTTCTTCTTAAGTTTTCTTATTATTAAGTGTGCTTGCTGAAAGCAGCACACTTACTGTTCTTCTTAAGCTTTCTTCTTCTTCTTATTATTATTATTCCCGGGAGAAAAATTTTGGCCAGCTCCTGCGCCTAGGCCCTTTGAGACAGAGACACCGTTCCAACTTTAAAACATCACGAGTCCATGTCGTTTGTCCGCCACACTGGATTGAACAGAAAGCGAAACTAAATTTTCACAGGTCACAAATTTAGTCCGAACTTCACGAAACTGGACGTACATGATCCTTGGACCAAGCCTCACAAAAGTTACTAGAAGGATTTTTGATTTTCGGAAGCGTTTGCCCGTCACAGCCAAACGAAATCAGCGGCGTAGTCGCCAAACAGGAAGTCGTCCATATCTCAGGAACTCTGTCACGTATCGAAACCAAACTTTATACATGAACTCGGGACTCCAATGTGAGGAAGCACAAGATCTGATTTTTTTTTATTCTTTTTTTATTTCAGGCTAATAGACAAACCCATTTACCTATGTCTATGCAAGAGTTTCACCTCACACTTTTAATGTTAATGCATTTAGACAGTAGGTGGCACTGTTGTATTACATTTCACAGAGCTGCCAAGTCAGTGTATATACTGCATTCGTTTTTACTAGGTTTGTCTTAATAAATGCAGGCATGAATTTCGTTTTTTGCATTGGTCTAATTTAATCATCATCTGTATATTAATATATACAGAATTGTATGCATGAATTGTGCATTTCCAGTTCTCAAAGCAGTTAATAACAAAAAAAAAAACTTTATACAAGATACATCATGCTCTTCTTCGCTAACCGAACAAACAATTAATTGTCTGTGGCTGTGTTTGTGCGCATGGGAAATATGCTGCGCATAACAAAAGAAAACAAGGAGAAACGCGCAGTCACATGCTCAAACAATCAACAGGTGCGTTCCATTTGACCATAAGTGGACTGCGAAGTGGACTTCACAGGGTTTTCCGCCATCTTAAGTTAGATTCTAATCCGAAGGGAGCGAACATGTTTAGTTCGAAGGACACTGCACACGGCATAGGGAATAAGGGAACATCGATACATCACTTCACAGGAAGTGGAGAGCGATGATTACCCAACTGTCATTTCGCGCATCACGTCATCACCAGTCAGAACGGTCATAACTAACGATGGAGGAGTTTACGTATGTGTGTAAGTATTCATTTCGCCATTGTTATACAAATACTGTATTTTTAACGGTTATTGTTGTGAATATTACATATACTATTTTTGATGATTATAATTTACCTCAGTGAATGCAGCCAGCTTAGCTAGTTTGTGAGGTAAAGTGATTTTATTTTAGGTAGTTGTAAAATAGTGCAATATAATTGTAAATATATAAAAAATAAAATATGAATGTAGTCCTATATATATTTGTTATATGATAATCTGCGCGACTCCGTCGTTGACTTTCTTTGATGGTTATTTATTTATCTATACCGTTATATCTATATTTGAATAAACAAATGTGTTGTGTAGTGTTTTGTTCTCTTTAATTTTCACATATAAATGTAAAAAGTAAATAAATATGACAAGCAAGTGTTTTTATTATCTTTTTTTTTTATTCAAATAACGCAATAAACGTGAAAAATACATACATACAATTGTTACATACAATTCATACAGCCAAAAAAAGGAAATATTAAAGATGGGTAGGTAATGTTTATGACAAATTGTCTGAGCTCTCCGGCGCGTCCGAATTCTTTGCTGATGTAGTGCACTCAACTGCCATTCACTATGTAGGGATTAGTGAACGAGTGAGCGGTTTCAGACACAGCTAAGGAAGTATCAGTAAAAGATTAATAGATTTCTAGCCCTTGCATTAGCTTTACTACTAGATATATTTATGGAGATGGAAAATAATAAGGTGCCCTGTACAGCTATGATCAGCTGTTCGGCCGAGCATTCAATGTTGTTACGCTGCAAGCTGATGGTTTGTTGCTGCCGCGCTCTATCACTCGCACACCATAAAGAGCAAATTGTTTTTTAATGTTTCAATTTCGTGATTAAAATGACATAATTTGGAAGCGGATAATTTCTTCACAAACAGCTCATTATGACTCAATGTTAGAATGCTGCACCTACACTCAATAGTGTGAATAAGATCAGCGCAACGCAGACCACTGCATTGACAGGGTAAAACATATGATCTGTCTACGGCCAGGGCTCAGCAGAAGACAGAAAATGCCGGTCCAGCGCTGATTGAGGAAATAAATTCAAAAATAAAAGAGTTTTACATCTTTTTTCTCGCATTCTCGCATTTTTTCTCGCATCTCGCATCTATCCACTACCTGCTAACGTTAGTGCACTGCACCCGATGAAGCACACTTTGCAGTTCCTCCGGAAATGCATTTTTCTAGTTATTATTTACAATTATCAGAGAGGGGCACAATACATTAAGAGACAAAAGAGGCAGGGGCTTGAGCACGGCCCCCCTCCTGTGCACGCCACTGAAAAATACATCTGTTTGTCATAATCGATCTTCTCACTAAAGCTGATCGTCTGTGAATCAACACCTGGCCTACAGAAGAGCGGAAGTGTTGAACATTTACATGTTTACTTTCCACATCTCTATATTTCAGATTGTAAAGAGTCAGTAAATGAATCTAAACTAAAAGCAGAATCCCTAGAGCTCGATATCATTATAATCCTGAAGATTAATTCCTGAAGACTTACCGTGATGTGATATTTGTGCCAGTGTAAAATATGTTTCGGCTCTCTGTCACCCTGTTTGAGTTTGCAATCTGTGCGCTGTCTACACTTCCTGTCTGTGGTTTTCCTGCCTGCAACTTTGACGCAAGCAGAAAACAGGCTAACTCATGTATTGACGCATGTATCCTCTGTCCAACTGTATTAAACTGAGAAACAACTGAGCAGCAATCTGGTCTCTGTGTCTCTTATTTGGTTCTCCAAGTGCACTGTCAGGCTTCACGAGATTTGGAGGGCATTGCAGAAGACTGTAGATAATAGAAGGGAAAAAAAGCCACGCTGGTTTGGGTTCTGTTTTCACTTTCAACATTTCATGTGTTTAATTTTGTAATTTACCTATAGTCAAGGTTCCTGTCATGTGATTCCCTTTTCCCTCATGTGTTCTTGCCATGTGCTCCTCTTGTGAATGTGTCATGTTAGGTGTGTTGGACATCGGCTGATGTGACCAATCAGCGAGAGTCGCTGAAAACAGAGACGTGAAGTCTGAAGACACTTTCTGCGTCCCGTAGTGAAGCTCACGTGATGTTTGCATACTTTACCACAGCTTTACCTCAGATATCAACAACAAATAAACCCCGTCCATCTCCAGACATCAGTCACATCAAGTCTCTCCAGGAATGGTTTATATTCTGAATTAAGTGATGAGAGTCGGCCTGTGGACATTTATCAAGAGCGCTGTCAATCACAACACTGAAATTCCCACCTGTAGCAAGTAGAGAGTTAATTTACAGATGAAGCGTTTAACATTGACATATCGGAAAACTCAAACTATAAAACACACTTTTATGATTTGCAAGTTCCCAAAAGTTAAAGGGTTGGTTCACCCAAAATGAAAGTTCTGTCATTAAATACTCGCCCTCATGTCGTCCCGAACCCGTGAGACTTTCGCTCGTCTTCACAACACAAATTAAGATATTTCAGAAATCTCAGATTTCATCAAAAAGATCTTCATTTGTGTTCTGAAGATGAATAAAAGTCTTACGGGTTTGGAACAACATAGGCCTGGTTGTGTTTAGATCCCGAATGATCCCGGCCAACCAGAGTGCTCTATTACTGTGACGTCATCAGCGCTGAGGCGGCAGTATTGGTGGATATAAATATGTAGACTGAATACTCTTTAATTATTTAAATGGATGTTTATGTTTGTGGAATATATTCATGTATACATTGATAAGTTTATTTCTGTTGTAACATTTGTTACAGAAGCACACATGTATGCCCAAGTTCTTCAGTAAATAAGTAATATACTATATTACTACTATAATTACTATAGTAATCTACATTCTGGTCGATGACCCAGATCTATGGCCAGACAAATGAATGGATATTGAAAGGGAGATGACTGTCAGAAAGTTAGCAACAAAGGTTACACACGTTGAAGGAGATATCAATTTAGTCAAAATGATAAAAGTTGCTCATAGAAACATACAGTCTGTGAAACGTTTGAAAAAGTTTTAGTGTTTTTGAAACTCTCTTCTGCTCACCAAGGCTGCATTTATTTTATCAAAAATAAAGTACAAACAGTAATATTGTGAAAATATTATTACAGTTTAAATCAGCTGTTTTCTATGTGAATATACACAAAGTGTAATTTATTCCTGTAATTTTCAGCATCATTATGTCACCGGGTGAAAAAAGAGGGAACTACGAAAGCGGAACGAATTTCCCTGGGGAGAGACTTCCGGCGTGGCACCAGGCCGGTTCCGGCGGCATGTCATGGCTGACCGTGTTGACAAGCGGCAGCTGCAGCGGATTAATCAAGCAGCCATTGGAGCGTGTGTCTCCAATAGGGGATTTAAAAGTAGCGGCTTGAGGATGCACAACAAGGCAATCGCGATCAAAGCGTGAGTGACGATTAGGAGACAGTGGTCCAGTGCTGGGAAACGCGAGGACGGCGAAGGTATTCCCACTGTCCCGAGTGTCCTTCCGTGAGAATTGCTGTGTCCTGGTCCCCAATCGCTGTGTCCTGGAGGACGAAGAAACTGAGCTATTCACCTGCAGACTGATACATTCTGGTCCCTTAGGGATGTTCTAGACTCTAGAGCAAAGAGAGGTCCAAGCGTTCACCTTGTTCGGACGGACTGCATCCGTTCGAGGAGTGAGATATCTGTCCAACCGGGTGCGGATTGAAGCGGCCCCAACGAGAAGTCTTGTGTCAGTGACATTGCCTTAAAGTGTTTTATACTCAATAAAGAAATCAATCTTTTTAACTCACGTCGTTGTCTCGCCTCGTTGGTGTTCCTTGGTGTAGCTCCCCCGGAGTGGTGGTTGTCCTCGGCCCTAGCGGTGACAATTACTCTAGTCTTCAGTGTCACATGATCCTTCAGAAATCATTCTAATATGATGATTTGATGCTCAAGAAACATTTATGATTAATATCATTATTGAAAACTGTTTGGCTGCATAACATTTTTTGTGGAAATAATGATACCATTCATACATTTGTGATCAGATTAAAAAAGAGACATTACTTTTATTCAGCAAGAATGCATTACATTGATCAAAAGTGACTTATATTAATTCTGTTTTATTGTTGTGATTCTACAGCAAGAGAATTATAGAATTTACTCAGAACATCAAACGATTTATAACACACCATTTACATATTTTGGGCTCCTGTGAGTTTTACTCGCACACAGACATCAAGAATCAGCATATGAATCTCAACAATGGTGACATGCTTCATGGTGCAATGCATTCTGAGTGCATCATACGAAACTTATCCATGGCTCCCAGAATGCATTGCACCATTGAAGCATGTCACCATTGTTGAGATTCATATGCTGATTCTTGATGTCTGTGTGCAAGTAAAACTCACAGGAGCCCAAAATATGTAAATGGTGTGTTATAAATCGTTTGATGTTCTGATTAAATTCTATTATTCCCTTGCTGTAGAATCACAACAATAAAACAGAATGAATAACATACTACCTATATAAACCTTACACATAATCAGTCAAAAGTCCTGGGCCCCATTCCAAGTAGAAGGTTTAACAAATTGTAAAACCAACCCCGATCTCTGAGCTGATTTACCCTGCAAACAAAAACCCTAGGTTGTTCTTGTGTCCGCAGCCTAAGGAAAGCTATCATCAATGGAGCTCGGATACAGCGATTCACCATGACAACGAGGGAGAAAAGGACGTGTTGCAGCCATTTTTTCATCGGATGTGTCACAAGAAATGCTAAACCGCTGCGGCGCAAGATAGAATGCTCGTTACTTAATTGCATTTACATTCCTACACTTGACTAGGCTATTTCAAATACAGGGAAACTGTTTCAAATGTGAGAATTCCACTGTTGTGTAGGCTAAATGCAATCCCACTGTGTTCAGGCATAATAGGTAGCAGTTGAAAATGAAATATTTTAAAATATTCTGCTTGACATTCATATTTGGTGACAACTTCAGGTTTGTGAAACTTCACAAGAACGCAGATTTTAGTAGACCTGTGATTGTGAGTACTCTTACCCTTCAGTACTCTTTTGGACAGGGTGACCAGGCAGCTGGATTCAGTGCACCCTCACACCAGGATTTTATTTATGGACTTTTCCTCTGCTTTTAATACTGTACACACAGACACACTATTGCACCGTCTGGTGGAGCTTCAGGTCCATCCAGCACTGATTTTATGGATTAAGGTTTTTTTACAGAATAGCAGGTTTTAGTAAATGGTTTTAAATCCAGTAATCTGTTTTTAAACTCAGGACTCCCACAAGGTTGTGTTTTATCTCCCATTCTCTTCTCTGTCCATCTCTTGCAGCATTGAAGGAATGACTCTTTAAATATGCAGACGACATGGCCTTAGTAGCCCATCTGACAGGTGCCAATGCGCTGTCTGACTACCATCAGGCAGTTAGCAATCTGGCCAGGACTTTTAAGGCAAGTTTCCTCGAGCTCAACATTGGAAAGACCAAGGAACTGTGTTGTGGTAGCAGAGGAACACTTGCCACGACACAAACACAGCTTTTCCAGTCAATCAGCATTTATGGCCAACCTGTAGAACAGGTCAAATCTTTTAGATACCTCGGAACAGAAATAGACGGATCCCTCTCTTTCTCCGAACACACAGAATATGTGTACAAGAAGGCCCAGCAGCGCCTCCACCCGAGAAAGCTCAGGACTTTTAATGTCAGCAAGGACATTTTAACCACAGTCTACACATCATTGATAGAATCCACTCTCACATTTAACATCTCTTCTTGGTACAATGCACTCACCACTAAATACAAAACAAACCTCACACGAATAATAACACAGGCTGGCAAAATAATTGGCTCCCCCTAAACCCCCCTATCAGATATTTACACTCACTCAGTACTTAGGAAAGCCACCACCATCACACAAGACCCCACCCACCCTCTTCACCAATCCTTTCAGTTACTGCCATCAGGTCGCCGTTACAAGGTCCCACTAGCCCGTAAAAATGTTTATAAGAAGTCCTTCATTCCCACGGCCATCACTAAGTTGAATATTCTGAAACCAGCACCTTAACTCCGACCTGTGTTCATTGTTGTTGTTGTCTGGTTATTGTTGTTTGTTACTGTGTACCACTGTGTGGCTATTATAGTGAGTGTATTTGTTTTCTCTTTTTTTCAAATCTATATATTGTTGAGCCTGTTGAAGACAAATTTCTGTCACTTGTGACAGACAATAAAGTTTTTCTTATCTTATCTCTCCAAGACCATGAATGTTGTTTTAAAAAGTTAACATTTTTGATTTTGACTGCCTTAGTCTTAAACTAATCTTATCGAGAGTCTATGGAGGGGCTCTTACTTCCGTTACTAAATGCCATCGGAACGTCACAATGACGTAGGTCCAAAATGGGTCTATAGGCCTACATTTTATTCGCCAGTGATTTAGGTAGGAGACCTGCACACAGTATAGGCCTACACAATGTTGCTAAAGTGTTGACGGGCCCCCCTTAGAAACAATTAAAGTATCACTGGATTAGTTCAGTTCACTTACACATTTTTGAATTTTTTAAACACAGTGTATTGGAGAAAAGTTGTAGTATACTTCAAAGATAAGACTAACTGTTAAAGTGTGGATTTTGCAGAGAAGAATCCTGATTCTGCGGAGAGAACAATTCTTGAAGTTGATTTTTCGGCCATTAAGGCAAATTAATGTAATAATTCAAGTCATAAATTTGGTATATTTTGACAAGACACGAAAATGGGCACTACACTCATGCCAGTAGAACGAAACCTACCAAATTTGAGATCGATTGGGCGAGTGGTTAGAGAGTTGCATGTGGAACAGACCAGTGGTTATAAGGCTGAAATTGTCCTTAATGTTATGTTAAAATGTTGATAATCTCCAACTAAATTGTGTTTTGACAAACTACTGTATCATTTAACTTTGGATAAATAAAAGAAAGGCCAAAGACAAGTTTCATTGAGCAATTAAAAAACTGAATTTACCATAGAAAACTTCAAAAAGACGCAGATCTTTGAAGCACAGCTTGCCCATCCGTCCGGTCACGTTGTACTGCCGTTGCAGTTCTGGCACCATCAGGAACTTCATCCTCCTGGTGGCATCTTCAAGTGAGGAACCCCCTATGTCTGCAACCATGGCAACCTTAAGAGTATACAGTAATAGAGCACAGTACATTTAAAGTCACAGGATCAGAAAACACCATATTAAGTCAGTAAATATCATAAAATATTCTCTGTCCCCATTACATAGCCAAACACCCCGCTTTAAACCTGGCATCCTTATTTTTGGCATGTCAATAATAATAATAATAATAATAATAATAATAAAGTGTTAAACCAATTATGTGCTTGATAGCATAAAATACCAGTTCCCTAAAACCTACAAGATTGGCATTGTGAATATGGCCTATAGACCGTAGTCTATAGGCCATATTCACAATGCCAGTCTTCCCTTTTCAGCATAGAGCTTCACAGCCAAACTGCCTCAAGGGGGTGATCTACTACAGAATGACCATGATTATGTCCATGGGGAAATGAAGACATTTTCCATCAAGCATAATTTTGTGTAGAAGTCCACCCTCAATATTTTTGACTGGAAGTTATTTTGGCACTTTCCAGTAGGGGTGTGCCAAAAAGTCGATAAAGATCTTGATACGACACGTGACGATTCGATTAAGATTCTTAAACTCTGGATAATCGACCATGAATAGCCTATATGACAAACACGCGGAGCAAAAATAACAGGTGGAACCAACAATCTCATTACCTCAATCACTACGTAGTTTATATTAGAGATTTTTCAGGTTCAACAGCAGACAAAAACCAGAAGAGGGTGCTGGCCACATAAATATTTTTTAGGTTATTGTATATTGTTCTCATGTGTGTCAAGTTGTACAAGACTGTGTTTTGTAAGTAATGATATAATATTTCATTCATAATTTTAGTTTTATGCACTTAAAAGTATTGAATATAAAAATCGAAAATCGCATCGCAATATTTGTCAGAAAAACTGCAATTAGGTCAAAATTGTGCACCCCGCCAAACGCTATGGCGATTTCAATCAGTAGTCATGTAATGTTGAAGTCTTGTACGACTATATTGTTTGTGATCCCTACCTAGTGCCTACCACACTTCTTTTACACCAGTCAAATTGGTGGAAATCGGAGGATTACCAGTCAGCGACGACAATATTGTTGTTGGGGTTATCCGGTTATTGAGGGGGTGGGTTGCTGAGTGAAAATATCACCGTGGGTCCTCAATCCTGCGTTCGGAAAAATGCCTATTATAACACGGGAGTCAATGGGCAAATCAGCATTGTTTTCCCCAATATGGTGCACGTGGCGGGGGCGGGAGCAAGGCTGTTGAGGCGTATCCAATTTTTCCGACTGTAGCTATACAAGTATAAGGGTCTTAATAACTTGTCTATTTAGCTAAGGACTGTTTGGCTGAAGACAATTACCATCAGATTTGAAATTAAGATTAGTCAATGCAGCAGTGAACTGATGTTCAAGTATACTTAAGTCTCTTCCGTATTGGGACTACATGTAGGTGAAAAATGTTAAGTTGTAGCAGACATGGTTGATTTGAAGCAACCTGGCATGGGACTTGAACTCTGCAAAGTTTAGTGATTCATTATGCATGGGAAGGATTTTGTCAGAAGAAAGAAAAAGAAAACACAGGAAAACAACAGGATCTGGCCCCCAAAAACTTACCACTGCAGACATGAATTCAGGGTCTGAGAGCTTCTCATTCATGGCGATAACGTCCTCAACGTTGGCCATGGGGAAAACAGCACCATCCGGTATCGCCATGACTGGCATGGAATCTTTTTTGAGCAGTGTGTTTAGCATCTGCCCATGCAGCTTCAGTGTGTCCTTCTTCTAGCAATGTCACTAGTGTGATGAACATTGCTCCATCAATGTTTTGGGGGGCTAAACTTTGGCCACGCAGTAACTGGGCTGCTCTGTGGCCAGGAGACGGGGTGGGGCTGCCGCCAAGTAGGCTCATGCTGAGGTCACTTGTGGGGGACCCACAGGGGTTTCTCGGGGTCAGACTCTGTCTTGCTGGCCTGACCCTGGTTACCTATACAATTTGGAAGCAGAAACTTTGACTTTAAGGAACATTTCAATACCTCTAAACGAAAACAAAAAAACTAATACAAATACTGAAATGGCAGATCTACAAGCTCATAATGCATTGTAACATCAGGCGTTGTGAACTCGCTCACCCTCCCAGAAACGTTGGGGCTGCGGGATCCCTGGGACCTGCTCCGCCACCTGGACACGTGAGGGCTGCTGAGTCCCCTCTGGGACACACAAGGGCTGCGGCTTCCCCTCTGGGACACATGAGGGCTGCTGAGTCCCCTTCTGGGACACACGAGGGCTGCGACGACTTCTCTGGGACACACGAGGGCTGCGGCTTCTTCTCTGGGACACACGAGGGCTGCGGCTTCCCCTCTGGGACACATGAGGGCTGCTGAGTCCTCTCTGGGACACACAAGGGCTGCGGCTTCCCCTCTGGGACACACGAGGGCTGCGGCTTCTTCTCTGGGACACACGAGGGCTGCGGTCTCCCCTCTGGGACACATGAGGGCTGCGGCTTCCCCTCTGGGACACATGAGGGCTGCGGCTTCTCCTCTGCACAATATGAAAGCAGAAGTACAGCATTAACACCATTTCAATATCCTAAGAGGAAGAAATACCGGTAACACTGCAGCAAATTAAAAACACAACACTACCATTAAATAACTAGACCAACACATCATAGGTCAAAGACCGGGGTCTTGTAGCGCAATGTCAGTGGTTAATGGTGATTTGCAGGGTTTGCGGCTAGATTGGCTAAATCTAGATAGTCTAATCTAATCTAAGATAGGATTGATGCTGACTTCTGTGCTGCAGAACATTGTTCCGTCTCAGCTTAGGATACTTAGACTAGCCTACTTTTTTACATGTCACCAAAGGCTGTTGCAGCGCTAGAAGTTAAGGAGCTTTATGATTCTGCAGAAATATAGGCTACATTGTCAAAATACAAATTGCAGCAATTTAGCCATCGTGTAGGTTGCTTTAATTAAATCATACAAGTCTGCAGATTCACATTTCAATAACTATCGGCTTTCATTGGAAGATTAGGCTACTGAAATCGAGCTTGCCTTTTACCAGAGCTAAGGATCTTTATCATTGGGCGACAAAACGTAGCCTAGGCCAATGGTTCTTATCCTAGGGATTGCGACCCCCAAGGGGGTTGCAAGACGTTTCCGATGGGTCGCGAGATGCTCTCCCATGTATATTGTTGAGAAAAGAGCAAGAGAAAATGAAGATTTGAATAAGGTGTCTTAAAATATTAATGTCTTACAATATAGCCTACTGAATGAACGAAACAGAACGAAACACTACAAACAATCGAATGCAAAGAGACAATTTATCTTATCGTAGGCGACGTTTTCAGCATGTGATATTTCCCCTCTGTGACAGAATGCTGCAGATTCACCTTAATTTGTGAATGGATAAGCTATTCTCTGACAAAAAAGTTTTAAGAACCACTGGCTAGGCGATATGCGGGCAATCACTCGAAAGTCAATGGATGGGTCAGTGCATCAATTAAATTAAAAATAAATTAAATCCTGACCATATAGCCTAGTATATCTACATTTCTCATTGAAGGAGGGACATTTTCACTTCTCCTTTTGTAGGCCAATATACCTATTGAAGGTCTTGTTTCACTTAATCACTTCACACACTTAATCACTAACCCTGTTTTTTGTCCGGGCTTCACCTGCACCACACATTTTCTTAGACACAAACGCCTCGGGAGGAGTAGGTGGCAAGACATCTCCCTCAATGTCCGTTTCCTCCTCACTGGAAGCCAGCAGAGGTTTTGGTGCTCTATATTCAGTTAAAAGCATACATTTAAACTTTTACAATAGAATACACTGAAAAAAGCAGTTAGAGGTGTTTGTTATGCCCATTTTCCACTGGGGGGGTGGGGTTAAACACACAAACAAGGAAGTGAGAGAGAGGCAGAGGAGTTGATGACAAGTCCAGATGAGCGGTGTAAAATTAATCTTAGAAGTGGAGAAGTACAGGGAGTTGTATGATCCCCAGCACATGTTCTACAAGGACAACAGCTGATCAGAAGCGCTTGCCGACCGTCGCGGAGAAATACGTGTCTGGTGTAAACAGGGGGGCAGCAGATCGAGCGTGATTTTTAGCAAGCGCGCCATATGTGTAAAACACAACAGAACACACAACACAACAGCCTCGCCTCTTCTAAATGTTCCTGGCTCTGTCTTTTGGCGTTTTTGCTGACTACAAGCCACAGAGCAAACAACAGCAGCAGTAACGCCTCTAATGCCTCCATTGTTGTGTTAACTTTACTGACCACGGTGTGACAGTACATATGCCGTCTAATAAAAACGATGTCACAGCAGTGTCGCCACGCCAACTACACCCACTTCCAGGTCGTAACGACACTACCTTCTGTATGGAAACAAAAACCGTCCTGGTTGTCCAAAGCGTGTGGTGCTGTACCGTGCCATACCGTGCTGTACCGTGTTGCAGTGGAAAAGCGGCATTAGAGGCATACTGATCTAGTTTTGGACTCTAAAATATTGGCATCAATATTGCTTTTTATGATTTATTCCCACCGAAAGGAGTTTTTTATACGTGGCTCAAGGAATTTTTCTAACAACTGCCATATTTGACGTAAATGAAAAATGGAAATTAAAGGGAAAGGAAACGTTTTTTTGAACCTGGACCTTATTTCTAGCACTAAATAAGTTCATAAACTCAGTCGGAGAAGTTTGGAGTAACCTGATGTTGTTCGCGAGAAATTTACATCCATCTCAGTGAGTGCTATTCCAGCAAAACAGTAGAGGTCAGGGCCAGTAACATTACAGCCTAAATAAAACATTATCAGTAACAACACGTCTTCTTTTCACCAATATGTAGTTATACATTGCTAGTGCTATCCCTCGTTGACTTTGGAGCAGCTTGGTTGTCTTCCAGGGCTTTTTAAAAAATTCAGCAAACAAGCATAAGGTTAGTTCTAGATAGCTTTGGGTTGACAGAAGACGTTGATGACGTCACTTCCACAAAATTGTGCACAATGAAGATGTCCAACATATCCTCAAAATCGGATATTCTGCTATATTGTACTAGCAGTAGCAAGTTAGCAGGCCATTGGATGTAGTGTACAAGGCTGAAATAAAATAATCATGTGGTGGCAAACGGCAATGACGTCATCGGCTCGTATTGACAAATCTTTTTTAAAATGCCTGGATGACAAACAAGCTGTTCTGAAGTCATCGAGAGATAGCACTAGCAATGCATAACTACATATTGGTGAAAAGAAGATGTTTTGTCACTGATAATGTTTTATTTAGGCTGAAATGTTACTGGCCCCAACCTCTACCGTTTTGCTGGAATGACATGGATCTAAATATCTCCAGAAGGACAAAAAGTCACTCCAAACTTCCCCGGGTAAGTTTATGAAAGAAATATGAAAGAAACATGCTAGAAACAAGGTTTAAAAAAACAGTACAGGTTAAAAAACAGTACTTTTCCTTTAATGCCAGAAATTCTGCAACGTTAATTATATAACATTATATATTCAGCCTCGAAAGTGTCTTAATAACAAAAGGAAAAAGGGTATTAGTATGCAATCTATACTGACCGTGATTAAAAAAAATCATTTTGGTATTTGCACCTATAAATAATCTCAAATGCCTGGAGTTGAGTAAACATGAAAAAATATTGTTTACCATTTATGATGACTGATGTTGGTTCAGAAAAAGACAATTGAATATAGAAATCACAATTTTACAGCCTAAATTTTTGGCACTTATAGAAATTGATGCCTTATTGACATTGAGCTAGATAGATGACAGACAGAGTATTTGTCAAATTCAGAAAAGAACCTCTTACCTGCCCATCCAAGTACCCTGATGGAGTATTTCTGCCACGATTCCTCTGGCTTCTGTCGGTCCTTCACAGCCTTGGTTACATTATGGCCTGATGGCCAGAAACACTCATTTTGTTCTTCGGTCATCCAACATGTTGGAATTATATCCACCACAGATTGGCCATCGTAGGTCTCGTCAATAAACTCGACAACACAGAACAGGGGCATGCTGCAAAGTTCATAATGGTTACTGATTGTGTAATTGGACAAATGCAACAGCTCCATCCTGCAATGGCAGAAGTATTAGTCTCTCAGTTAAATCTGTGACTGACACACCGTGCAGCTGGAGAGACAGCCGTGTCACTGTTCTAATCCCCACACACGTTGACTCAATAGGGTAGTTGTAAAAGCTGCCTTCTTTTTCATAAAATTGACAGACTGCGTACATACCCCCTGATACCAACTCAACAATGTTCCGCACCACAGCAACTTTGCCCTTAACATTAAAACAATTGCTGCCTTCACGACGAGAAATGATATTGCCCTCATGTCTGTACTTCATGTACTGCATGTGGACAGGAACATCAGGGAGAGTCGGACCTGAGAAATGTGGTTGTAGAGGCTTATTTGCCCTCTCTTTTCCACTTTTAAGGGAGAGTGAACGCTGCTTTTCACTGAGACGTCTTACGAGTTGTTGAACTGCGCCTTGGGGCCGTCTCACTAGCCGCTTCATAGTCCCCAGATGGTTTTCGAAAGGGAAACATGACACGTTGTCTAGGGCACCAAAGTTTCTGGCATCATCAGCAAGATGGATGAGTGAGTGAGTGTTATAGACTAGCTGCTCTGATCCATATATCTGTCCAAAATTTGTCACATAACATTTCAGTAGCTTGTCTGCATATTCACAGTGCTTAGAGCACAAGGCTGGACTGAGAAGTATCCTCATTGCAACTGAGAGTAGCATAAAGTTTTTGTACAGCCTTGTTGGTAGGCGTCCTTTCAGTACCACAGGACCTGTGTACAACAGAAACTGCCGACATTCAGTGGCCTTCCAATTTCTGTATTCTCGAAGTGACCTTGGCTTACGTGAAAAATTCTGTGGGAGATTTGCTCTGATTGATTCCAAGTGATCAGAAATCATGTTGATTGTGGAAGCAGAAAGACGACTACTTAAAGGTCCCTTGGTCCAAAGATGTACAATTCTTCTAAAATGTCCTAAGCATACCAAATGCATATAGTCAAGGACAAAGCTTGAGACCATTGTAATGCCAAGCTCTTGTAGCGGTGAGACTATATCATTATGGTGATGTTCACTATCAAGCTGCTGATCAAAGGTCAAGTCTGTCCGAAGCGGTGCAGTCAATTCTGGAAACACAACTGTACCTAAATGAACCCCATACTCAGTACATCGCTCACAGGAGCTGTAGCCAGTGTGACCTTTGATGCATTTCAAGTAGGCACGAGCAGGTGCATCACAAATAAATGCATATGGAAGAGCAACATTGTAATGTCTTTCATTGTATTCTAGACCATCACGCATTAATAGCTTCAACTCCTCAATGAAATCCTTTAGGTATTCATGAAACGATTGAGGCTTTGTTGGGCCTGCAAACAGACCAATGACACCAACATTAGCTCTGGGAAGTTCCTTGATCTTAGCCAGAATAGGCCATAACTCCTGTTTAGAGCTGCCTGAGAGGGGTATACCATCAATGTTAATGCGCAGTGTTATAGTGTCTACTGAGGAATGTGCTTCCTTTGACAGCGCTGAAATGATTAAGTTAGACACTCCAATATGGCAGTAGCATCCAGTTCCGATGTCTTTGATTTCGTAGGTTGTTGAGGTTGACAAAAGAGTTCTTGGATCTTTTGGTAACTCTAAGCCACACTGCACTAATAAGTGCAACAACTCTGACAGGGCACTATGTGAAATATTGTGATTTACTGCCCAGTCTCCCAATTTCCTACAAGGGTCTGATTTGTCACCTGTGCTTTCCGAATCAGTCTGATCATTTGTGGCTTCAAAACTGTGTTTGGAAACAACTTCAGAATGTGATTCATCACTTTGAGACCCCAACTCTTCACTATGATGTCCACAGATCTGTCTGTCATTTGAATTGTTACTTCCATGAGACTCCAACTCTTCCTCTGATGCAATGAAATCCATATTTGTTGGCACAATGTCCTCGTCATTATGGCAGTCTTCCAAAAACTTCAAGTGCTCCTGTACTTTCATTTTAACACGTCTTTGTTTAGTCCAACGACTGTCATCATAATCCATTTTTCTTTTTGATCTGTAACAGACAAAGCTTTTGTACTATATAAAACCGACAGACATATTGAGGTGTTTAAGTTAAAGACCTGCTGACTGTCACACACGTGTGTGTGAAATTAATTGTGGCTCAGAGATAATATATCCCAATATCCAAAGATCGTGACACATCCCTAATCTGTGATGGTCTGTTTAAAGGAGTCATATGTAAGATTGTGGCCAGAACTGATACTACAATCATGTTTAATTGAGCAATATCAGGGTTTTTCCTTGGCCAAAAAAGGAGAGTGGCGGTAACCCCTCGCGGAGCACGCGGCATGGTGCGATCATAGCTACGACGGTGGGGGGGGGGGTGCTAGCGTAACTGTAAGATCCAGAAATAGCATGGGTCGCGCAGAATAAGAAAAACCAGCGCACCCGACAGACAGCGCTTGAAGTATTTATTTTTGGATTTCCTCATCGTGAGGCGGTGGCGGCAATAAATAATGTGGTGGCGGCCGCCACCGAAATCTCTATGGAGGAAAAACCCTTCATGTAAGAAATTGATCAAAATGGGTTAAATAAAATATCCACCCAAATTCTGAATACTTTAGAGCCCTCCTCTCCCTGATTGGGAACTTTCATCAAATATCAAATATCAAATGTAAACAATATCAGTTGTGGGCTGCACCTCTGCTTTTGAAATGAGAATATCCTGGTTAAACTACTGTGATATAAGTCATAAGCATTTGAATTTAACATAATTTGTCAACGTCTTGTAACATATCAGGAGCATTTAAAGGAAACTTTAAGGTCGATGTATGGAAACTTACGCCATATTTATGAACAACAGGGTACACCTCCTCCTGTCTGGCTGGCTCCTGTCTGGTTGGCTCCTGTCTCCTGGCTGGCAAGACCTTAATGAAATTAGACAAAAATTGAGCAAATCAGTGTTCAACAGGAGCTTTCAATAAAAAGATAAGTAACCATTTAACATCAAATAACCAGCTTACATGACACTAAGTGTGTGTGTGTGTGCGTGTGTCTGTGTGCATGTGTATGCGTTGTAACAACAATGGCATCTGCTTTTCAGATTAAGTGAATCATGTGATGGCGAACACATCGTCTTTGTCCTCGGGAAGACAGCGCTGGTTAATAATTGCCCCACGAGGACCAATTTACCAGCACCCATGTGACTCGTATCCCCCAACGTTACAGCCTCATGACATTCCGCACACACACACAAACACCCTTTTGTGTATAACTGAGAATACGAGAAATATCTTTTCTTTTATTTTCATAATGTGTGTACATTCCTATATGCACGTGTAATAGAGGTGTGGGTTGCTAAGAGTAAAATCTTGAATTCTAAATGTTCACTGAAAGAAGGTTCCTCAATAGTGTCTTGTAAACCGACCCCGACATGGTCGTAAACTTTATGACTCCAAAGCTGCATCTTATCCAGTTCCTATGCAAGCCAACATTCCAACACATGGAACTTTTCAGGGAACTTTTCAGAGAAAACCCTTCAAATGTTTGATACGTATTCCTTTGTTTCCCAGGTGTCTTCACTTACCATAACGGAAACACTGACAATTTTATTGTGTGTTTAATCAAACTTTATTTGTGTGTAATCATGCATATAAATGTAACGTTATGTTTCCTTTATATTTACCTGTCATAATTGGTATCTGTCTGACCGTCCTGTTTTAATTCAACCAGTCACACATAGGAGATTACAGTAAAATGTATTGTTCTGTGTGTACAGTCGTAAGAGGAAATATGAATTATTTCTCTCATAAGACATATGGTAAAGGTAGGCGTGTCTTCTCCACACAAAGAGAATCTTTCCCGCCTCAGATAAGAAGATCTGATTCGCTGTCGTTCCAGAAAGAAGGCGTAAACAGAGGTCTGTTAAAAGGCAGAAACCCCCTCATCTCGCTCTCTGATCCCTGCTCTTCTCTTCTCCGGCCTCTCTCATCCCGGAACTCCTCCTCTTCTCCCCGGCTTCAAGAAACATCTGAAAGGCTCAGGCCTTCTCCTCGGACCAACACATGTTCGAGTCGTAGCTGCCGTTCTTCGCAACTAAGCTCATACGTGCCTTTCCCCTCCAAAAGGGAAACGATCTGAACTTTCTCGGTAACGTTAAATTCGAGTGAGCCTTTCAAGCTTCCCGCGACACCAGAAGACGCAACAGAAACCGGACACTGTCCGTGTTTCCTTCCTGTCTCAGCCTCACCCGAACAGAGAACAGACTTGCAAGTATCTTTTGATCTCTCTCTAACAGCTGATTCCTGGTGTCTAGCTCGTAGGTCTGTGACTTAAGTTACCGTCTATCTTTTATCTCTTTATTTCTTTCTTGCTTTCTTTCTTTCATTTTCATTTTATTCTGACCACATATTTTTCTTGTTTGTTTAAATGTTTGTTTGTTTTATTGTTTGCATTTTACGTACGTTTATATTTGTAGCTTATATAATCTCTTAGTGTGTGCCATTTTATTAATAAACCCATTTATACTTTTAACTGTCCCTGTGTTTGAAAAACCACTTTTTATGAAGTCAATGAAATCAAAGATCTTATTTAAGCTACACGCTCTATATTATAGGCTAGCCTACTTTGAGTAGGCCTAGTTTTAATTTATAAACCCAAAAAGGCTTTGTCTTCGTGGCCAGAAGATAAACTTTCTTGGAGTTTTGTAAACAGGAATACTTCTTCTTAACTGTGATAGTCTTACATTTATTCGCGGGACGAATAACTGATGACGAAACCAGTTACAGAACGAGGCATTTCCTATAATTGATAAAGTAAATGCATATGCGATTTATGAATTATGACCATAAGTTATGATTATTAATATTTCTAAAATTCCCTATATCCTTGAGCTAATTCGCATTAACCCAGAGGCATTTACGCTACTGCGTGCAGAGCACACAGGGACATTAGTGTGTGCAAGCGTCCACGATAAGCAAGGCTCACGTGTCACTCAGCAATATGCGTAGTTTAGGGTTGCAACGATTCGTCAATGTTTTCGACAAAAATCGATAATAGAAATAGTCGACAATGAATTCCATTGTGGACAATTGTCGCCAGATATGTTTTTCCAACGGAGTGAGGCATCTCACTACAATCTCTGCCGGGAGTTGCACATGCACAATAGCATCTCTGCCGAGCGGTAGCGTACAGTAATGGCGGTGTCCTATACAGCAGCTAAAGTTTGAGAGCTTTTTAGCCTGGATACAGTGAATAATTTCAGACTGGTGAGAATTGTAAAGTTCTTTTGCAACAGACTGTGCAGTTGTCCACTGAATGTACTTCACAAAATTCACTTAATATTTGTTGTGTTCACTGTTTAACTGCTGCTATGTGCCTGCTCTTGGTTTACAGGAAAACATGTTCACTTGATTTTAATTTATTATTTATTTTTCTATAAAACACATTAGCCTGTCCTTAAAAAATGGATATGTTTATTTGTTTATGGATTTATGTCTATACTGACCGAACACTGTGCCTAATTGGTTTTAGATTTACATTTTTATTTACTTTTTGTATGAATCGGCCTATCTCTCCCTCCTCTCGGCCATGTTTTACCTACATAAAAAGTCTCCCTGTGCATCTTGCTGGCTTCTATCGTTAGTTGTAGTGTTGCAGTTACAACTGCACTAATACAAAATGAAGGATAAATATTGACTAAGGTTGAATTTTGTTTGCTTGCATAACCCAAAGAGCACATATAGCTGCAGATATCTTATTATAAAAATATAAGAATTATTAAAACTCGTAAAATATTCTGACAAAGGAGCTAAATAAATGATAATTGTATAATAATAATATAATTACCTACATTTTAAGTATATGAAAGTAAACCAAGCACAGCCAATTTGATGGAGAGCTGAATTAATATCAGCCTTATTACTCCCAGGAACATCTGAGTGGTTTGGCATCATGAGCATCAACCGTGATGTTGGGAAGCAAATATCATGACGACATTATTGATGATTTTGCCTCCAGAAAATGCAGAAAGGGACACTGTTAATGAGGAGTTACTGTATAACAAACATTATGATGTTTACAAGCCCAAAACATTTGAGACTGTTTGCTTACACATTTAGTTTGATTTGATTTGTTCCAATTTATTATTAGAGCAAAAGGTGGGGACAGTGCAATATGTTGAAGTATGTGTTATGCAATATGTGCAATATGTTTTTATGTTTAAAGCATGAGGAAGGGTTCGGGAGGGAACCAAACTCTGAATCTGATATTGACTCAGATGAATTTGAAGTGAAATAATGATGAATATATTTTATATCATATCACCGTTATTGAATAAAAGTATATTGTGATATATTGATACTGAATTATTGTCCAGCCCTATAGCTAAACCAAACCTGCTGTTTTTCATTTTGGTTAGATTCTACATCAGATTAAACAGCACAAACCAAAAATACAGACTACTGTACAATCTGCAGTGTTATTTTTATGGCAACATAATATTTCAACTTACCTTAATTTTATGGAAATTCGGCGTTGGTCGGAAGAAATATGCACTTCACCTCCAAGTCACAGCCAGCTTGCTTTCCGAATGGACTGTTAACGTTTTGAGCGCGAAACGGTCTTTGCATACAGGCCCCAGAGATGTCCGAACTGCCTGACCAAATAACTATTTAATACAGTAAAATTCGTAAATTAAAGGATATGTGAGAGAATTAACAAACGACTTAACTGCTTCGCTGGCTTCATTATGAATGAGCCTAATTAGGTGTTGTTGTGCATAACAGGCAGTGGTGGAGAGTACTGAAAATCTGTAGTCAAGTACAATTAAGTGCATTGCTAAAATATTACTCAATTACGAGTAAAAGTACCGGTGTTAGAGAAATACTCAAGTAAAAGTACAGTTTGTAAAAAAAAAAAAAAAAATGCAGAGTATTAGTTACTTTTAACCACTGATGTCACCGTCACTTCTCCAGACTAGGGCTGGAAATTGTGTGTTTTCCTTTACCAGAAGTTAACATGCCAACAATCTATTAATCATTAATAATTGATAAGATGCAAAACAAGTGTTTTTCCCTCATTTAAGTTTTTATTTCCTTATTAAGCAAATGTCTCCGGCAGACAAAAAACTAAATTACATGAGGAGCCACGACTATTGATTAAATATCCATGAATTTTTAACTGGTTAAATTCTTCATTCAGAATCAATGAAAGATCAATCATTAACGTCCTTTTTTTGTTTTGTTTTGTTTTCCGTCATGACCCGGTTTTCATCGGCTTGTTTGCTATCAAATCACCTTACTGGCTACAAAAATGCAGATAAAAGGTTTGGATATGAATTAAAATTGTACTCAGTACTCAACTGACTTAGCTAACTAATTTAGTAGATTACATGGATTAATGAATACTTAATTACAAGTAAAAGTACAGGCTTGAAAATCTACTCATAAAAGTACAAGTACCGCAAAAAACTACTTAATTACAGTAATCTGAGTATTTGTAATTAATGACTTCCACCTCTGATACCAGAAACCACTCCCCAAGCGGGTCTTGAATCTGGGTATCCGGCGTGGTAGATGGATGTGCAAACTGACCAAAAGCCAATCGGGTAGCAAAATGGGTCCTATGAGGCATCAGGGAGGGATTTACCCAACATTCTACAGGCAACTATATGTTATAAGCAACTTATGTTAAGTTAGCAAAATATTCATACAATATAAATATTGTAAATATTCAAATGCCAGCAGTAGCAATGCTGTCTCCTTTACACTTATCCCCATAAATCTGTCCCAATCTGGGTCACTGATGTGTTGGCTGTAAAAGGTACAGTAGATCTGTTTGGTTAGGCTATCTGAAGATCTTCAGGATGCATTGACATATACATGGTTTATGGTTTAAAACGGTAAAGGGAGGGGCTGAGGTAGTTAAAGAAGTAGGCCTGTAAGGACAGAGGCCCTTTCAATTTAAGTAAAAGAATAAAGCTGCAGAAAGCCTTCCGACAGTGCATGGATTCTGCTCCATGCACTGTCGGAAGGCTTTCTGCAGCTTTATTCTTTTACTTAAATTGAAAGGGCCTCTGTCCTTACAGGCCTACTTCTTTAACTACCTCAGCCCCTCCCTTTACCGTCTTAAACCATAAACCATGTATATGTCAATGCATCCTGAAGATCTTCAGATAGCCTAACCAAACAGATCTACTGTACCTTTTACAGCCAACACATCAGTCATTGTTGGTGTATGAGCTACACCTTGATAGAAACACATGCTACTCCTTGGTCCAAGGACATCTAACAACACAGAAGTGGCAGACAGATTGATGATGAGGCCTCCTCTTGTCCTGTCCAGCATCGAAGCAAGCAGAATGATGCTTTGTCTGCCATGTTGTGACGAGCAGATTTTGCTTTGCCAAGAGGAGCTTGAATGATAAGGCTCCCCTTGATATCCTAAGTTAAGCTTATTTGATTTTATTTTATTTAATTTTTGATGCTTGTTTGTAGATGAGCTTTACATAATATTGCTGGACCTGAACCAATCACCCAAACCCATGGCCACTTGGCCAATAAATATGCCATGCAGGACCCATATATGTGTTCCCAGATCAAAGCCATGCCCATTCGGCCCATAAATATGCCATGCAGGACCGGTTTATATGTACACAGTTCAAACCCATGCCCACTTGGCCCATAAATATGCCATTCAAGACCCATATCCTCCTGGGACCCAAGAATAGACTTTTGTCCACTGTAGTGGACATTATATTTTAGTGAATATCTCTGACATCATACATGTCACATGACACAACCTGGGTGTCCTGTAAAGAGCACATTCAGGACTTTTCAGAGACACCAAATGTTTGGAGGTTTCACCATGAAAACAACTTCTCCTTGGTCTTTAAAAATGTCTGACATTAATTTAGTGATCAAATGTAGCATTCTTATGGAAATATGATAATATATTGTAATTATAATTTAAATTGGACTACTTTTCAAATTGTATTTCATAAAACAACATCTCAGGAAAATGTTATGGGGTTTCAAATAAAAAAAATATTTTCTGTTACAGAACAGGGCATTGATTTCATACATGTCCACTATAGAGGACATCAAGACTTAAATCATGTTTATCAGGCATTTTGTGAGACACAAGAAGTGAATATGGAAATAAATTATACATCAATATTCCTATGAAATATTAGATATTATTATTAAAATGTTGCCAATTATTACTCCAATTATTACACTTCTTTTTTCATTAAATGTTGCTCCAAGAACACATTAAGGTGCAAATTAGATACAGTTTATAGATACATTGCATTGAATGGGAATATTAATTTATGGACATTTTACCCACATATTGCATAAAGCAAAATGGTGTATCAATTCATTCCGTTATTTCTTTCATAACATAGTTGAGAATAATCTTTATACAAATTTTGGTTGAAAAAATCCTGAAACCCCCAAATTTATTGGTGATTGAAAAAAAAATCCCATTGGTTTTGCCTATACATATAATTTCATGTCATTTTATTTTTTAAACAACTTAGTCCTGGTGTCCACTACAGAGGACATAGCATAACGTATGAATAAAATATTATTTTTCAAAAATGTTTTTTTACCATTTGTTTATTGTGCTCTGAACAGTGTGATTACATGGAAAAAAACTAAATTCAAAAAACTTTTTTTTTCTGGGTCCCAGGAGGATACATGTGTTCCCAGATCAAACCCATGCCCACTTGGCCCATAAATATGTCATGCAAGACCCATATATGTGTTCCCAGTTCAAACCCATGCCAACTTGGCCCATAAATATATCATGCAAGACTCATATGTTTTCCCAGTTCAAACCCATGCCCTCTTGACCCATAAAAATTCTATGCAGGACCCATATGTGCATTCCCAGTTCAAACCCATGCCCACTTGACCCATAAATATGCCATTCAAGACCCATATATGTGTTCCCAGTTCAAACCCATGCCCACTTGGCCCATAAAAATTATATGCAGGACCCATATGTGCATTCCCAGTTCAAACCCATGTCCACTTGGCCCATAAATATGCCATTCAAGACCCATATATGTGTTCCCAGATCAAACCCATGCCCACTTGGACCATAAATATGTCCAGGGGTGATAGTAGAAAAAAATCCTGAGCCTGAACTTTTTTCCCTGGGAGGTAAGCCAAGATATATGCCCTGATCAACATAATTGTCAAGCGGGATCCAGGGGTGTGCTCCCCTATGAGAACATTTTGATAAATAGTCCCTTAAATGATAGATTCTGGTGACTTTTGTGGATATAAATGGACATCATTCAGACATGAGATGAACAAACCCAATACAAGCCTATATATTACAGTAGCAGGTTTCAGTAAGTCAAATTTAAGACCTTTTTAAGACATTTTAAGACCATAAAGATTGACATTTAAGACCTACACGACATATTGCCCAAAAATATTCAAATCAAAGAATTCATTTTATTTCAATGAATTCAGTAATTGAAAAAGCATTAATTTAATTTACAGATTAAGCAATCACATTAGTAACCTTCCACACCCAACAACGCGTGTCAGAGAAAAGAACAGAATCAGATATCATTTTTTTTATAGAACATTGTGCTTTGCATATTATACTGTAAAAAACACATAATTAGTTGATCATACCTAGAGATGAAATGGCATGAACATTTCATTTCATGATTATAGTGACAAAAATTATCACGGTTATCACAGAATCCTGTTCAAAAAGTACTAGGCCTAATACTACACAATGAAATCAATTCACCAAGTTTTATGTCAAAAACCAGCAAATAACAAATAAAATAAGCATCAATATGCCCTTTTTGTTTACATAAACATTAAAATAATAGCCTACCATTAATGATAGCCGGATTTTAAAAGTGTCTTGCAACATGTTATATACTAACATGTACAAGTTCAAATAAAGTTTTGACAAAAAAGTTTATAAAAAGATAAACCTCACATATTTCAGACTTTAAATTATTTTTATAAAAAGAATGAGTCAAAAAAAGATAAATTACTGACATTTACAATGAACTTTAGCTTATCTTTTATTATTAATAGTAAAATTAGGTCAGATTTACCCTGCTATGCAACCATGCACTGCGCTCTCCACAATGACAACAAAGTTTCAGTGGTTAATGGATTTCCACCACCGAAAACCGCCTGGAAAAAAACGAGCGCGTCGCTTCAATTATGAGCGCGCTTACCGCGCGCCTACATTTGAATGAACTTGAGCGCGCAAAAGACGCGATATGTGAACGGCCTGTTGGCGAGCGACCTCAACTCAGGCCACGAGCTACAGCTGCTTGATGACCAGGGTCTAACTCGCGCCGTGGCAGCACTTTTTTCCCGCTAGTTCCATAATATTTTCCTTGCGCACAAAGTGCAGAAACTTCGTCTCTACCCACCACCTCTATCCAAGACCATTTATTCTTTATGCCTTTATCGACAAGTTTGGCATCTTCCCCTGGCTTCATAAAGTTGCACTCCATGACTTTGGCTACGTTTCGCGCTGCCAGTGAGGGAAACACAATCGTAGTGTATGGGAAAAACAAACAAATTCGCACGTGGAGTGACTGCTGTATCAATCTGATTGGCCAAAACCCAAGACCAGCCCCTACCCTATTACCGATTGGCTGAAGTAGGCTTACTGGTCTGGTGTGGTTTAGTGAAAGCGCCTCTCAGATCTTGGGATAATTGTCAGATCACGCGAATGCTAAACTGAATTTTTTTTTTTTTTTTTGCAGACACGTCTGTACGCCGGAAATCCGGCGTGGTGCCGGAGTGCTATCAGGCCTGTATGTCATGCAAGACCCATATATGTGTTCCCAGTTCAAACCCATGCCCACTTGGCCCATAAAAATTCTATGCAGGACCCATATGTGCATTCCCAGAATTTCAGAAATGTACATAGAGAAATACAGTTAGTTAATCATGTATTGATTTAGGGCATAAACATATCGCCAGCGTCGAGTCGTCTCTTCACGGGCGTCGAGTCGTCTCTTCGCGGGCGTCGAGTCGTCTCTTCGCGGGCGTCGAGTCGTCTCTTCGCGGGCGTCGAGTCGTCTCTTCGCGGGCGTCGAGTCGTCTCTTCGCGGGCGTCGAGTCGTCTCTTCACGGGTGTTGGGGCATCTGTAGTTTCCATGGGAGGCTGGATACAAACTGGAGCTGACGATCTGTATTTACCTCGGGACTAGCGTCCCGAGATAACAACAGAAAAGCAGATGGGAAATAATTAGCGTAGCTGCTGTTCATAATATTAATGCATTCAATCTGATTCAACTGTAGTATAAAAGGTAATTATTATGTGAATGCTTGGCTAAAGAGATGCGTCTTTAATCTAGTTTTAAACTGGGACAGCGAATCTGAGACTCGAACAATATCAGGAAGACTATTCCAGAGTTTAGGAGCTAAATGTGAAAACGCCCTCCCTCCTTTAGTGGACTTAGATATCCTAGGAATGACCAGAAGCCTCGAATTTAGTGATCTTAAAGAGCGCGATGGATTGTAGGGCGATAGAAGTTCCGTTAAATACCCAGGAGCTAAACCATTTAGGGCTTTATAGGTCAGTAGTAATACTTTGTAATTGATACGGAACTTTATAGGTAACCAGTGTAGAGATGATAGAATTGGTGTTATATGATCATATTTTCTTGATCTAGTAAGAACTCTAGCGGCTGCATTTTGCACTAACTGTAGCTTGTTTATTGAGGATGCAGGACAACCAGCTAATAAAGCATTACAGTAATCCAGTCTCGAGGTCATGAATGCATGAACTAATTTTTCTGCCTCAGAAACAGATAGCATTTTACGTAGCTTAATATATGTGTTCCCAGATCAAACCCATGCCCACTTGGCCCATAAATATGTCATGCAAGACCCATATATGTGTTCCCAGTTCAAACCCATGCCCACTTGGCCCATAAAAATTCTATGCAGGACCCACATGTGCATTCCCATTTCAAACCCATGCCCACTTGGCCCATAAATATGTCATGCAAGACCCATATATGTGTTCCCAGTTCAAACCCATGCCCACTTGGCCCATAAAAATTCTATGCAGGACCCATATGTGCATTCCCAGTTCAAACTCATGCCCACTTGGCCCATAAATATGCCATTCAAGACCCATATATGTGTTCCCAGATCAAACCCATGCCCACTTGGCCCATAAATATGTCATGCAAGACCCATATATGTGTTCCCAGTTCAAACCCATGCCCACTTGGCCCATAAAAATTCTATGCAGGACCCATATGTGCATTCCCAGTTCAAACTCATGCCCACTTGGCCCATAAATATGCCATTCAAGACCCATATATGTGTTCCCAGATCAAACCCATGCCCACTTGGCCCATAAATATGTCATGCAAGACCCATATATGTGTTCCCAGTTCAAACCCATGCCCACTTGGCCCATAAAAATTCTATGCAGGACCCACATGTGCATTCCCAGTTCAAACCCATGCCCACTTGGCCCATAAATATGCCATTCAAGACCCATATATGTGTTCCCAGATCAAACCCATGCCCACTTGGCCCATAAATATGTCATGCAAGACCCATATATGTGTTCCCAGTTCAAACCCATGCCCACTTGGCCCATAAAAATTCTATGCAGGACCCATATGTGCATTCCCAGTTCAAACCCATGCCCACTTGGCCCATAAATATGCCATTCAAGACCCATATATGTGTTCCCAGATCAAACCCATGCCCACTTGGCCCATAAATATGTCATGCAAGACCCATATATGTGTTCCCAGTTCAAACCCATGCCCACTTGGCCCATAAAAATTCTATGCAGGACCCATATGTGCATTCCCAGTTCAAACCCATGCCCACTTGGCCCATAAATATGCCATTCAAGACCCATATATGTGTTCCCAGATCAAACCCATGCCCACTTGGCCCATAAATATGTCATGCAAGACCCATATATGTGATCCCAGATCAAACCCATGCCCACTTGGCCCATGCCTGTCCCTTATGGGGCCCATGTAATCAGCTCATATGGGCTTCCTATGTGGGACTCGTACTACAAAACCTACATGGGACCCGCTGATTTCACCCAGCCAAAGCCCATGCCCACACAGTACCCATGGAACCCGTAGTTAACCCATCTGGGCCCCACGTGTCATTGCTGGCTGGGCAATAGGCAATAAGCCTATGCGCATTTTGCGTAATCTTTCTAATAGGCTATTTTGACGAAGACAGACAAATCCGTTTACGATTCATTTTCTTACATTTCTTCCTTGAGTCATATTGAGTGTTTGCTACAGTTGGTACTCGACCAGAATAATACTTCTTGCCGTTCCTGCGGCGGCAAATTGGGGATGTGTATTTGCTGCCCTTTGAAATAAATAAACAGTGAAATAAATAAAATAAATGATCGTAAAATTAAAACATTGTCAGGACTTGCTAACCGATGTTAGTCGGCAGCATTTGTGTTTTTGGATTAATTAAGAATTAAATAGGCTTACAGTAGGTTGTTATTATTTGCATAATTTTCTTTAATAAATAATGAAAACATCTCAACATAAAAATTGCAATAGAAAAATGTCACATCAATGAGGCTTTGCGTAAGGTAAGACGTTAAGCTCATGCTCATGTTACAGTGTTGTGTAGTCCATACCAGCCGTTTGTTGTAGTCCTTAAAAAACAATTTCTTTAAAAACAAATATCTCCCTTTGCTTTGAACTTTGGGCATTGTAACTTTGCAGATTTTGTTTGTTTAAGCTCAAAAAGCAACATTACACACTAACTAAAGTTAGAAACGTAAAATCATACTCAACCACCCCTTTAACAAGGTAATGAGGAAACATGATACACCTGGGGAGACTAATCAACATGAAAAACTACAAAGAAGTACAAAACATGACAAGACAGGAAGGAACACAAGACAGGAAACATGACAGTAATGTATATATTAGGGTTCCCATACGTCATATTTTTCCCGGACATGTCCTCTTTTTGGAACTAAAAAAATGCGTCCAGCTGGGATTTCTAGATGAACCTAAATGTCCGGGATTCGGCTTTTGCTTTCTACAGTCGCCATTTTTGCATTGCTTTAGGTCCCTCCTTCTTGCACGCCACCATTGGTCGGTCGGTCATGTACGTAATGCAAACATTGGTCAAACTGTATCTCAGTCATTACCCTCAGCAGAGAGCACAAGAGAGCGAAAGAGCAGTGCTTGCTTATCAACAGTGGCACATGGCTCCTGAACAGCGTAAAAAAAAGCCAAAATGTAAATTCACAGATGATTTACAGAGAAAATTCTGGTGTTTTCGTTTCGGTCAGGATCCGTGTAAAGCAGAATGCATGACCTGCAAAGCTGGCACGTACGTGTCAGTGTCAAATAAAGGTGCTAGCGACCTAGAAGCCCACATAAGGAAAGTATACAAGAGAATAGGGTTAGGGTTAGGAAGTGGCGGAAATCAGGAGATCAGGAGGATTGAAATTATTTGTTACTGAAATAGTGTAGTAGATATTTTATTTCATTTTAACCCATGGCCATGAAAAGAAAGAGTGTCATGTAAAAGGTATTAAAAGCTAAACTATTATTATTGTTTCTCTATATTATCCTATTGTTGCAGGCCAAATGTTGAATGGAAAGGATGTATTACTTTATGTATAGTTGCAAGGTTGTGAATGCATTTGTCAAGTATTTTTTGATGCATTCATCCATTCAATCCTGTTTCCTTATTGCTGCAACCAGAAACCTAACAAAAATATGGTCACTCTATTATATATACCTCAATTAAATATGTTTTGAAAAATATTTTTAAAAACCAGCAAGGCTCAATCGTCCATTTCATAATGTATTTTAGCACTTCCGTCAGTGAAACAACATACTACGGCCTGTAAAACCTTGAAATAAATATAAGTAAATAATGGTAATCTAAATAAAATAAGATTATTTAAAAAACATTTGTTTTATATTTCCCCATAAGATGCGTCATATAGCTACCGCTCTGCGCGCTTTGAGAGGGATGTGGGACACGAGCAGTAAAGACCATCTCTAAGTTTTCTAATATCTTCATGTTTTCTCCTGATGTTCCAAGCAACTGACACTTGAAGTAAAAGGTCTGAAGAGCAAATTTTATCTTCTGCACATTTAGGCTATGTTTGATTTTGTGCTGCCATAGAAAGCTAAACTAAACTGAAACTAAAATCACCATTGTGTGTGAAATGCGCTATACAAATAAATAATAGATTTAAGCGTTTTGCTCCTATAGTGTGTGGTGTGCCAAGATGTGACAAAGACAGCACACCACAGATTTTCAACCAGAGTCTCGACTGTGAACACAGGAAATCTCGCAAAATCTTGCGAGACTTCAGAATAAGCATGGTGGATGATATGCATAAAGAAATTGCGATGATAGAGTTTGGAATGATTTTCACAGAAAATTCATGTGAAAAAAAACATTGTACCCACCATTATATATAACCTTTTATACAGAAATATATTCATTCTTTATTGTCTTTATTTATTCTTTTCATTGGATTTATTGTCTCTTTGGAAAAAGTTATTTAATCCCTCTATAGAACCTCACTGAACCCTTAACACTCAGCTTCCTGCAAGTGTGTGTGTGTGTGTGTGTGAGAGTGACCGTGTCTTCGATCATCTCGCTTTCTGATTGGATATTGTTTTGTTTCATGTGATAATCTCCAGAATGTGCCTGTTTGTCCTCGGGGTTCCCCCCACACATCGGGATTTCTGATTGTAAATATTAAAGGTCCTGTATTATGCCCCTTTTCACAAGATGTAAAATAAGTCTCTGATGTCCCCAGAGTGTGTATGTGAAGTTTTAGCTCAAAATACCCAACAGATCATTTTTTACAGCATGTTTAAATTGTCATTTTTTGGGCCCTTTAAATGCAAATAAGCTGCTGCTGCACGGCACAGGGGGCGGAGCTTCATGAGCTCGCGCTCAGTCTCTCAGGACAATTTCATCTCACGGAATGATGATAATATCAGAAACTCTCAGTAACGGTGTTCATTTCGAGTCGGACAATAATGCCTACAGAGTCAGAGTGCTGTATAGAGATGGAACAGGTATAGTTTAGTAGTTTAATTACGGTTATAATGTATTTGTCATCTGCTTGTATGTATCCATTATTAATAGCCTACAAGTCTGCTGTTTCGGACCAGGTCTGAATGATGATCAAACATATACTGATGAGTTTAATAAAGTTTATTGTACATCACACAAAAGATGAAGCATCAGTTTTACTTCAGAAAATCACCGTAAGAGCTGAGTAAACACAGTAAGTTATAAGAAGTGCGCAAGTACATAAACGAATTTCGGTAGAGTTGAGGGAGCATTTTCTTTAAAAACAAAATAATTCCACCTCGTCTTCAGCGGTTGCCTCAGATTTCGGGAGTAAATAGAGAGAGCTATGTGGATTAATACATCCAGCCACACAACACCTACAACGCTTCAGCAGCTGTGAACTCGATCAGGGCGGGTCTATGTTGAAACGGCAGTGTCTGTCAACACTCGTGGGTGGGGCCTGTGGCTTTAGTGACGTCACTAAAATAGCATTCTGAAAACAGGTCGTTGGGAGACACTGCTGATGATTTATGGGGATTAATAAAAAAGGAGTGAGTGGATTTTTATCACTATTGGCTGGTTGTGTACACACACTGCCAACACACATTTATGTCCAAACAGCATGCAAAAATGAATTTTGCATAATAGGGGACCTTTAAACATGTTGAATATTTACGATTCGCGATCTGGGCGGCTCCGACGTTCTTCCGAGTAGGTCCTGACACTCTTAACCCCCTGAGGTCGGCGGTATCGCCGGCGATACCAGCTCGCTTTTTTTTTATCAGTGTAAAAGAAACTCATAAATACTCTGTTGACTTTGATTTTCCATAGGAGTTTCATACATCAATCGATTCTGTTAAATGTGTATTATTTTTCTGTATACTCACAATAAAAACAAAGTGTTGTGCTTTTCGCCAAATTAAGAAAAATAATCACGGAGCGAGTTCTGCCTTCTCTCTGTCCGTGTAGTCTATTCTGAAACGCGTCCGAAAATGAATCATAACTCAGCGAATACTTCTCACACAGGCACGTGATATATGTCTTTATGAAGCTTGAAATCTCTTCTTTTAAATGAAGTAATTAATAAAAAAAACAAATGTTTTCAACTCATGTAATCCGTTTGAAAGCAAGGAGAGGTACCGTTTTTTCCTTCTGCCTAATTATCTCTATAATGAACTGAGGCCGCCCCGCCCCCGGCGCTATTGACATGGTAAATAGTTTAGGTGATCTATGCTTCGCACCCGCCCCCCGATCAATGCCTTGAAAACACGAAGTTTCATCAGATCAGATTCACTGATAGTTCATCGCGTTTAGAGAGGATGGCGCGTTTCTCCGGTAAAGACGGTCTTCAGATGATCCTGGACAGCGAGGAATAACTCACCTTGGCTTTTCCTCAGAGGAAGATTGTAGCTCAGACGACGAACGGCAGCATTTTCAAGAGCGAATTGATCACGCCGAGTAAACACCGAGTTTTCACGTGAGTAAATACGTGAACTCAAGTGGTCTAGTGGTAGAACATTTGCCTAGCGTGTCAGAGGTTCTGAGTTCGAATCTGCACTCATATAGTTTTTTTTTTTTTTTTGTCAAATCAGATTATGTTTATCAGTGGTTGTATATCAGGCAGAGACATGTGTGTGTGTGTATTTTGTTTTGTAATTTCACTGGAACGAAAAGAGAGTCTCCACAACGGATTGAAGCGCGCGTCCGAGTGAAGACTGCGCGAGCCTAAAACAAACACAGTATCCGCGTCTGACTCGCGGGAATCCACGGCGCAAACCTGTGAGGGGCTGTGTTTTCTCGAGCCCCATATCAGCTCGAGAAAACACAAGTTTATTCAGATCATTACTTGTTTACACCGTCTCGCAGTGCTGTGAGGAATAATAATAATAAGGGAAAATGTCCCTCAAAAGGTAGATGTAAACAAACTATTAAAAGGTAAATATAATTTTTTTTTCTTTAAATAATTTTTATTGTGTTTTATTAGTAACAAATTTGGGGAGAGGATAAATATTCCAAAACTGAAAATACAGTATGAGAATTTACTGCACAATTACTAGACATGTTTACCTTGGATATTATACAATTTACAAGCACAATTTGTGGAAAAAAAAATTTATATAAAAAACATAAATAAAATTTATTTTTGTGTATAAATATATACACATGTATATGTGTGTGTGTGTATGCACATATATATATTTGTATAAGCAACGTATTAAACTGCAAATTAGCATTTATATTCCTTATAATAAAAATGAAAGACCTATGTTACAGACATATGAAAGACAACATTTCGTTGATTAGTTTTGGATAGATTATACATTTTTACTGTAAAATATCTGCCACCTCAAATAAGCTTTTATTTGCCAATTTTTTTGTCAAAAATAATCAAATAATCAATCAAATCCTTAACTTTGAAATATGTATGATAAAATGTATACTTTAGTTTGTACAAAGAAAGATTACACTTGAATTGTTGTTTATTTAAATATTTACAAGGTAGATGTAAACAAACTATTAAAAGGTAAATATAAGCCTTTTCTTTAAATAATTTTTATTGTGTTTTATTAGTGACAAATTTGGGGAGAGGATAAATATTCCAAAACTGAAAATACAGTATGAGAATTAACTGCACAATTACATGTTTTCCTTGGCTATTATAGGCCAAATTGCAAGCACAATATGTGGAAAAATAAAAAAGAATTGAGATGCTTCCAACTGTTGCTCTTGCATTCTTGTGGCTCAGTGACTCACCTGAATGAATGGCTCATTAAGTATGCGGTCCTCAGGTGTGAACCACTACATATGCATGATCTGTGACGCCCACTCCGCATATGGCCTTTCCAAACAGAAAGTGCTTTGCAAAATTCAAATCAATGTATTGTGTTATGTGAAGGATTAGGCAGGGTGATTTTCACATAATTTTGAAGAAAAAACACTAGGCGATGACATCCATTAGACAAAAGTCTTATTGGCACATATTTAGTGTGTGTTTTGTGGTCTTATTTCAGAAACTTTAGTTTTTAGTTTTTTCAATAACCACGCATAAACATTATTCTCTCAAAAATGCAGACATGTACATTCTTGTTGCTCACATATTATGGTAGCCCTGTTTGTGCTAAATAGTGTGTAATTTTTTTTTGCCATTACTATGTTTATAAGCAACTGAAAAAAGCACAAATGTCAGGGCATGTCAGAACATCTCAAGGACCCCAAAAACACCTCAGACCCCAGAGGGTTAACACACCTCACACCAAGAGAAAATCTGATAAGATAATCTGTTGAACCATCAACATAATCGGGACATAGCTAGGATTGTCGGAAGGGGGGAAATCGGCCCAAAATCAGCCCGATTATCTTTTGGTGTGTACCCAGCATTAAAGGTAAGCGATATTTGAAAAACGCTGTAGACTGCAGAAATAGAGATGAGACACAATACAAAAGAGAAAAGTTCAGAGGAAATCACTGGAAAATGAAGGGTTATATGACTGGGCAAGAGTTTTAGGACTCGCTTTAATATTAGAAAAGCTTTCCAGAGGGAGAAGCGGGAAGGCCTGAAAAAAGATAAACAGCAGGGTTCGTACGTTTTGAAAAAACCTGGAAAAGTTATGGAATTTGAAAAATGCAAATTCCAGGCCTGGAAAGGTTTTGAAAAAATAAAAAGACCCAGAAAGTTTTGGAAAAGTCATGGATTTTTTTATTATTATTATTTTAATTCATTTTTAACACAGCATAATGTGATTAATACAAAAACTGTTTAATAATAAAAAAAAATTCGCGTTGTCTTAACGTCCTTGTATTCGGGCGGCATAACGTTCAGTTCACGTCTTCCGATTCACTCACTTGTTGCGATGTTAACCTGAGGCGAAGTCGGTGGCGCTGACAAAAAATATAATTGAAATGCCAGGAAAGTGTCGATTTAACAATGTCTGGCTTCACTTGGAAACATACAAGACATGGCTCGAGAAGGTCCAGGACCCGAGGAAAGCGAGATGTGGACTATGTTCTAAGATAATTGACATCTCTAATATGGGAGAATCAGCGCTAGCTAGCCATGCTAAAGGCGCCAAGCACCAGGCAGTTGTGGCTGCGCATGAAGGCTCGAGCATGACTGTCACTAGCTTCTTTTCTCCTCCGTCGACATCGACCAATGTTAGGTCGATTGCAGGTTCTTCCATCATGAGTCAGACTGAAGGCACAAGACAAGGGACTATCTCAAATGTTACTAGACAAGACGCATTAAGGGCCGAGGTATTGTGGGCGTTAAAAGTCGCAAACTCCCACTATTCGTTTAAATCGTGCGAGGATGTCAGCGCACTTTTCAGCGCCATGTTTCCTGACAGTCAGTTGGCAGCCAAATTTGCGTGTGGGGAACGTAAGTGTGCTTACTTGTGTAATTTTGGATTGGCTCCTTATTTTAAACAGCTCGCTTTGAAGACAGTCGCTACACAGATGTCTTATGTACTTTTATTTGACGAGAGCCTGAATCATTACCTACAGACTAAGCAGTTAGACGTCCATGTCAGGCTATGGGACGGGCCCGAGGTGAAGACCAAATACATCGGTTCAGAGTTCCTGGGGCATTCAACCGCCAAAGATGTTGTTGAGAAACTCACCAACTTGCTTTCACAGCTCGGAATCACCAACCTCATCCAAATCTCGATGGATGGACCGAACGTGAATTGGAAAGTGTTTGAAATCCTTCAAAAGCAGGTGCAGATTGATGTGGGAAAGTCGCTTATTAACATCGGGTCGTGCGGTTTGCATATACTGCACAATGCATTTAGAGGCGGATGTAAAGCGACTGGGTGGGACATTGAACATGGACTTTCTTGTCTCTACTGGCTGTTTCACGACTCCCCAGCCCGGCACGAGGATTTTGTGACAGCGACTGGATGCAGCATGAGCATGCTAAAGTTTTGCAAGCACCGGTGGGTCGAGAATGTTAGCGTAGCGGAAAGAGGAATGCAGCTCTGGCCGCATGTGAAACGATACGTGGAGATGGTAGGGAGAGGCGAACTCCCCAACCCAAAGGTGAAATCGTTTGAGGAGGTGAAGAACCGGTGTGCTGACCCTCTCTTCACTGTAAAGGTTGGCATATTCATCAGCATTGCGCGAGAAATTGAGCCCTTTCTCACCATGTATCAGACGGACCAACCAATGCTGCCATTCCTTGCTGAGGACATGACTAGACTGATCAAAGGTAAGCTTAAACATTAAATCCAATTGCCATATGTTACTTGTTTTCTAAGTTGCATTTATTGTCAGTGTTGGGCAAGTTACTTCCAAAATGTAATTGATTAGTACTGTTTTTTTAACTGAAAAAGTTTAACTGAAAGAACGAGCAGAGAGAGAGAGAGCGAGCCCCGGTCGCTCGCTCTCGCTCTCGCTCTCGCTCTCGCTCTCTCTCTCTCTCTCTCTCTCTCTCTCTCTCTTCGGAGCCAGGCGAAAGTAAACAAGACTTCACCGTCTCCAAACTACCGGTAGCGCTGTCTTGCTCTCTCTCCCTAGCACATATTATTCAAAATAATCGACACGGTGGTAAAAGGTCGGAAGTTTCATGTGGAGCATTCGGAGATATTTTTTTTTCTGAATTACCACAGGGTGTGAATTGTGCTACATAAGTTGCCTTATCTTCTCTGAAAAGCGTTCCGGACATTCAGCTGACATAAAACAACACTTTAATTAAACGAAAAAAAAACTATCCAGTGATGAAATGTTTTCTGTGTTGACACAAATCCTGGATGTCCATGTCCTAACTGCTGGGATAATCACACAACGCGCACGACACGTCCAATTCGCGAACTAATGACTCCTTTGAACCGATTCATTTTAATGAATGGTTAAAACAACTGATCTTTCCAACAGTGAATTTAGGAGACGTCTGAATCGGTGTACAACTAATCAGTAACACTTTACAATAAGGTTCTATTTATTACATAAATTACATAAAAAGTACAGTTTGCTTACTCAAGCTTAAGCTTAAAAAAAAAAAAAACACTTGTTTTTTTGAAAAGCATATGACTACATTTTTCCACACAGTGCTATCAAGAATCTATAAGATAATCGTTAAAGAACCGGATCGATAAGCAGAATCGTCAGTGGCATTATTATTGATAAAATCTTATGAATTCCCATCCCTATGTGAAGACAGTCAAATTATAATCAAACATTAAAGAACATACATGTTTTTTTTATTAGTTTTTTTTGAGAGATTTTAAAACATTTTGCTAACATGAGGTCTTGTGTCACTGTCAGTCTTTTTACATCAGTGCAAAACTAGGGTATGCAGATTAAGACCACTATTCATCAGCATGCATTAATTAATCCCATGGCATGCATTGATTAATCCTATGCTGGAGCGACCAACTGAGAAAGTTGGTAGCACCAGTGGAAAAGTTAGTCTGGAGCCCTGTATTAAATATGACTTAGAAACAGGCAACACATTTTAAATGTCTTTGTTGTTATCTCAGCATTGCAGTCAAATCCACGTTTGTCTAAATAATGATGCACATTATATTGTTTGATACAGAACATCATCCATGTCTTTTTAAATATATATATATATATAAAAAAGTAGATTGTAAATACACACAATAGAATCAACATGTGATTCAATTGAAATATACATGTATTTGTGCATGTGGTTGTTTTTTATGGCTTTGTTAATTGTTGAGTAATGACACAACCTTACATACCCCTTATTTTTATCGTTTGCAGGACTCATGGGCCGATTTGTGGTGGACACGCATTAATGAGCTTTGAGCTTTAATGCTGACTTGAAGGTATCTTGGAGAACCACTCTGCCAGTATTCTGCTCCTTCGCAACCGCGTCTGAGAGCAGGGCACTGATCGGTGTACTGTTCAGCGCAGCGATTTTGTTCACAGCTTCAAGGTGGAAGAATGACTTTTCGTGATCTCTGAATTTTTCTGTGGCTTTACGCCAATTCGAAAAGCCCCCTCTGATGAATACGGCGTCAGCTCTGTGAAAGTCATGTACCAACTTTTTGGCTACCACAGACCAACAAGTAAAACACAGTGCTTTGTCAGTGTCATTGACATAATGGAGCCATTTCCATCTTTCAAACCAAGCTGATTTAAACGATCTTGAAAAACCTTCAGTCCCAAAACGCTTGGTGGGGAAGTCGAAATTCCTTGGCTGAAATGGCTCAGATGGTAAAGGTTATGTCCCTGCTGCAGCAGTCTCACTCTTGTCGGGGGCAGAGAGAGAAATATTTGAATTTGAAGTGCTAGCGTTAGTGTCACCAGCAGCCTGGTCGTGTTGGCTAGCACCGGGAACGACAGAAGCTAGCTTGTCCTGCTCGGGCGTAGGGGCTGTACCTCTGGATGAGGAGTCAGTTGGATAAATCTTCTCGCTAGTCCTCGGCCTTGGGTTTTTGAGGTTGGATTAACCCTCAGACGGTCCTCGGTCATTTCTGACCGAAACATTTTCTGTTTTGAATTTCTAAAAATCACAGCTTCATCGGAATGTTATGAAACTTGGTGACTTTTATGGCATTAGGTATGTGAATACAAAAAAAATTTGAGGTCATGATCCGAGCATGCTAAGTGGTCGTAAAAAAAATAGTGACGATTTTGGTCTTCTAAAAAAATTTATCCGAATTTTTGTGTGTACAATCTACAAATCGGCCATAATCCTAAAAAAAAGTACACCGCTGTAAAGGGGTGACACTCTACAACATCAAGAGTGCAAAACAGACACACCCACCCCCACACACACACATACAAACACACTTTTATACACATACACACCAATAAATTTTGATTACAAAAAATCTGTTTTGAATTTTAAAAAATCACAGCTTCATCGGAATGTTGCGACACTTGGTGACTTGTATGGCATTAGGTATGTGCACACACACAAAAAATTGAGGTCATGATTCGAGCATGCTAAGTGGTCGTAAAAAAATAGTCACACTTGTGGTCTTCGGTCAAAAATGACCCCCATAGAAAATGAATGGGAAATTGCGAAAAAATAAAATGTAAAAAAATGTAAAAAAAAATTTTTTTTATATTATTTTACATAAAGTGTTATAATTGAATGAATTGCATTTTTTGTTACAAATTCTGTAAAAAAAAAAAAGTAAATGTGTCCATAAACAGCTGGGGAATTCACATGCCTCTCCATAGAGAACTGTAGATGCCATCTAGTGGTTACACCATGGTTCTACGCTTTCTCTCCATACTCTCACCAGATGGTGCTAATCTGCTTCAAACATTTTTTTTTTGAAGGCCTAGACTCTATATTAAACTAAAATACTGCATAAATAAAAATAAAAAAAATATTTTTTTTTTATTAATTTCAATGGCAAAAATAGACCATAAATATTGCATAAATATTAATAAATTCAATAAAATGATCTCAAAATACAAAATTAAAAAGAATAAATATTATAGAACAAAAATAAATTGCATTGGTTTTACTGGGATGGAGGAAGTTTCATTTTTAGGCCTCCGGTCACTTCAGGATGTGACTCTGAAACGAAGACCGTCTGAGGGTTTAAAAAAAAATCCAAAATTCTCTTTTGAGACATTGCTAACTAGTGCTGATATTGATATAGACTATATCACTAGGAGTTTTTTAGACTAGGTGTTTTTTTTTTCAACTGTATAGTTGTGCAACTTGTGTGTGGGCCTTGAGTGTGTTCGTGCTGTGTAGGCTGAATCGTAATCGCGTGATGCACGTCAAGACACATCTGATTGGCTAATACTACACACTGAAGATAAATTAAATAATTTTTAATTAAATAATTACTACAATTAGCCCTCTTTTCATCCCACACCCCAAACATGACGTACAAAATGTCGTGGAACAAAAACAACAACCAGAGATATATTTATAAGCTATCATTTTATTGTCATCAGTTTGCCTACTTCCCGCGTCCATGCATGCTTGTTATTTTTTGATTCACGCTTATTATATTTTGATCCGTGACCACTTTGTTTGCTATTCTGATCATTTTGCTTTTTTTTTTTTTTAGTTTGTGCAATATATTTTTACATGTGTTTTTAAAATTTTGATTATTTTTTGATCGGTGGCTGCAATACTTTAGACGGGATATCGATCCCATATACACCTTCTCACAGTGTCACCTGCACCGTTTCAGGACATTCTGATGTTGTTTTACAAATTAAGAGCCCTCCAAAAATCATAAATACGCTGTTTTGTCTTTACATTCAGAAAATCATAAAATACTCAAATTACTTTCCACAACCCAATTTCACCTCAGGTGGAAAGTACACCTTCTCACAGTGTCAACTGCACTGTTTCAGCATATTCTGATGTTGTATTACAAAATAAGAGCCCAGTGTCACTTACAAAATGACAACAGATTCTGATGTTGAATTTCACATGTAAAATTGTTTAATGGCATTAATATTTACAAATTATTTTCCAAAATGTGTATAGTCAATCTTACACAAATTATTTAAAGGGACACAGACTGGAATTAGCAACAATATTTTACAATAAAAATAAAAATAAAATCACTTTTCAAATCCTGTTTAATCTACAGATTTAAGAGCACGAAATGCAGTCCCAGTTGTTGACTCTGGCCTGTTCCAGCTCCTCTTCAGTCATGCCCAGGCACTCTTCGTGGTACCACCTCTCGCAGCTGTCACACTGGATCTAGAAAGTAAGAAGTTGGAAATATCACTGATCTGCTACAAACACAGATCCAAGGTTTAATATTGCTTCTGCTTTTTACTTTCCAATTCACCTTTCACAAGTGAACAAACAAACATCCCCACTTTGTCATAGGAGGCCCACTTCCACTTGGCTTTTTCAATGAGCACATGGCACAGTTATTGGCCTCATCAAACACTAAAATATTAAGTATAAACAGAAATAAATTGGTAACACAAACACAAGGTGTTCATAGTTCAATGTCAATGTCATTGTTTAATTAAAAAACCTTAAAATTTCAACATCACATACTGCAAAGACTGCATACATTTCAGTTGTTCCGTACTAAACCACAACCAACAATATATTCAGGTAATTACCAAATGCAGCCTTTAAACCAGGCTCTAAGATATTGTATAACTGTGTCAAGACATTAACGGTACCATTAATAAACAGTCCATTTACATCCCTTTCATTCGTGTCACTGTCTATCTATGACCAGATTACATCAGTATTACTGTGCTGCTGTCTTGCCTGTTATTAACATTCTGCTTTACGCTGCAAAGAACAACATTCTTTGGTGAAAGAGTTATTATTTGTTAGCCATTAAATATAGGTTTTTTATTTCTGTACGTGTTATGAAATCTTTACAGCTTCGTGTAGTTTTTTAAAACAGCTATAATCTGTTCTGTGTTGTGGCTACCAACTCCCATATGTTGACCCGAAATCACCGCTCACCACGGCTTCACAGGCTGTAATGTGTTCATTTGACTTAAATGTACTTAAATCATTAAAAATAAATTCCTAGTTTACAGAGATCAGTTTCACCTCAGATGGAGGTGTTAGTAAATGTAACAGACCCCCCCTAATGCAGAGAGACACATTACATAAATCAGTGTGGCTACTGTACGATTGTAGTAGATTGTGATTTTAAGTTAGATTGTGATCTTATGAGCTCTATTAAGCTGTGGTGCTGTGTACTACTCTGACAGCTCTACATTTTTTGGTGGCTTTAATGTACTAGTATCTTCGGATACGGAGTTACAAAAAATGCCTTGCACACTACCAATCTGCGAATAACATGCATTCTGAACCGGGGAGCAGAAGGCCCGTACAGATCACGGATCAACTACGATCCCTATAGGCCTACTTGACATCGCGCATCCTGAGATGTGACTATCGCGATATCGATGCTAAAACATACATCTTGTACACATGTACAAGTATCCTTGCAAGTACAATTTAGCCTGTATTATTTGTCCCCTTCAAAAATTGCAGTGGAATCTAAAATGATATTAACAATAATTAGTAGGCTATTTATTGTAACTTCAAAATTTGGCAGTTTCAAACTACTCAAGTTACCTGATATCTTCTACGCTTGCACGTTGGTGACTCCCATTTTCAACTTCTAAAGAGTTCTTCTTCTTATTCGTTTTGTTTTACGGCGGTTGGCAACCAGCTTTTTGGTGCATTACCGCCACCTTCTGCTCCGGAGTGTGGATAAAAAAATAGGCTTTCAATCTGATTTCCATTTAATAAATAAAAATAAATAATAATAATAAAAAATAAATACAAATTAAATAAAACACACCCACACACACCAGTTTATCCTCATAACCTACACTGTAAAGAGATTGCTGTAAATTTTACAGTAACTTACTGGCAGCTGGATGTATTATTACTGTATTTTCACTTACAGTATACTGTACCGTTTACTCTACTTGCATTTACAGTATTATTACCGTATTGTCATTTACAGTATTAATATTGAGTATTAAAATATTATTATTATTATTTTAATGTTTACCCAACCCCCTAAAAAATAACAAAAAAATCATGAACATTTGTCCTTATAATTGCCCTAATCATTGAGTTTTTAGAAGTACAAATTGCAAATCTTGACCTCTAGGAGGCATTAGCTGAAAAGCAAAACAGGCCTTAATAATAAAATACAGAAAAAAATACAATATACTTAATGATATACCAATACTTAATGATAAAATACAGAAGAAAAAAAAACAGTTTGTGTTGTTACATTTCAGTAATTTTTCCAGTCAAAGTTGACAAGCTCTCTGATTAGAAACACTGAGGGGTTCAGGCTGATGCTTTTCTTTGATCCTTTCCAGATTTCCATCTGATCTGTGCCTTTGGTGTTTGGTGCCATCAGGGTTGGTTCTCAGAATGAACCTGCAAGCACAAGGGAAAAACACAACATTAATTTTCAGACCGGTGTTGTCAGAATTTGTCCTAACTCTCAAACTTGATGTTGCATGTACTTCGACGTTAAAGGAACACTCCACCGTTTTTTGAAATAGGGCTTATTCACCTTCTTTCCTACATTTAGATAGGTGGACAAATGCATTTTTTCTCAGTGCATGCATTGTTTTAGTTTGACAGGGTCGGCCCTAGCTTAGCTTAGCATAATGAATGGAATCCTTTGTTGCCAGCTAGCATGTCCTGAGTAAAAGTGATATATAAAAATAAAAAAAACCACCTAATTACTTCTTGTGGCCTGCGTATTCACAACAAGTACAAATAGCGATGCAGATTAACACTAGGTGATTTCCTATGCAGATATTGACTTGGGACTATATTAGGGGGAAGCACAGGCGAAGCACTGCTACTTGGGTGCAGAGATATCACGCCCAAGTAGCAGTGCTTCGCCTGTGCTTCCCCCTAATATAGTCCTTAATATATAAGTCAATATCTGCCTAGGAAATCGCCTAGTGTTAATCTGCATCGCTATTTGTACTTGTTGTGAATACACAGGCCACAAGAAGTAATTAGGTGGGTTTATTTTTTTTTATATCACTTTTACTCAGGACATGCTAGCTGGCAACAAAGGATTCCATTCATTATGCTAAGCTAAGCTAGCGCCGACCCTGTCAAACTAAAACAATGCATGCACTGAGACAAAAATGCATTTACCCACCTATCTAAATGTAGGAAAGAAAGTGAATAAGCCCTATTTCAAAAAACGGTGGAGTGTTCCTTTAATAAAACCACTACATCTGATTCTGAATAAAGATGAAGTCTTCACAGTTCCATCTTTGGCATTAAAACTGGGCCACAACCTTAAAAAAAGGTCCGATATTGCAGAATGTGAAGCAGTGATCGCAGGAGACCAAAATGTAAAAATGTTCAAGCAAATGTATACCACAACATGGAATGAATATGTGTCATCCTCAGCCTTGAAGACGCTTAATGAAGCGAAATGGAACTGAAATGTGAAAAAAATGCACATTCATCTCAGCAATCAAACTAAACTGTACCAAGAAAAGCTCAAACTTGAGAAAAGTCAGAAGAACTGGTCAAAACTTGCCCAAATAACTCTGTGTGAAGTTATTCTGTTTAATCGCAGGAGAACAGAAGTTTCAAAAATGAGGTTGAATTCATATCTTCTCCGAAACACATCTGTTTTACACTCTGATGTCGCTGATGCTTTATCTGAAGTTGAGCAGAAGCTCTGTCAGCATTTCCAATGCATCGAAATTAGAGGCAAGCGAGACAGAAAGATCCCAATACTCCTGACCCCAAGTATGCTGGACTCCATGGAGCTACTTGTAATGAATCGTCAAACATGTGGCGTACTGGATGAATTTTTTTTTTTTTTTTTGCAAAGCCCATGACTGAGACCTCATTCTACCATGGCACGGATTGCATCAGGAAGGTTGCCCATCAGTGTGGAGCCAGGGGGAGAGCTGACTGCTCACTTAGCTCAGCCAAAATCTCTTGACGTGAGTCTTCTGGAGCTCCCTCAATTCCCCTCCCCCACGCTAAAATTATAATTAATTCTTTAAAAAAATAATGCACACCTGAGGTGGTAATGTGGTAATTCAGTTTAATTTTCTATTGATTATAGATATGACTATATACTTTATTTATTAAAATTAAACTGTGTTTCCATTGATTGTGAAGTTAGACATCGAAAATTGCAGATCAAGTGCATGGGGCTGCATGTTTTTTCTTGTTATGAAGTGTATCCTATTTTCCGTTATTACAGTTAACTACGTGAAATAATATGGAACTGTAATGTAGTCAAGACCTGCCTGGAACTACTTATATATTTGCCTTATAAACACCTTAGAACGTTCATCAACCAATCAGATTCAAGCATTCAACGGCCCTGTAGTATAAACCACCTCTTTAAACATGGTAAACAGATGTACATATAGATATTAGGGATGTCAAGCGCCGATCATTGGCTCTATCAAGTCTTATCATTTATTTTATGTCAGCCATCACGCAGATAAATATCTGCAGTGTGGAATTATTTTCAATTGGAATATAAAACAGTGCCACAGCAACTTGCAATATCTGCAGTGCGAGCATTTCACAAGGTGGTAGCAACAGAGCTGCGTTCAATACTACCAGTTTGATACGGCACCTCATAAACTGTTTTAGCTCCCTTTAAAGAACTGACGCTGAGACTGTAACAGTGCTACTTTCACTCTATAGAATGGATCATAAGAAAACTGAGCAGTGTGCCTGTCAGGCAGCGTTTGCACATGAAGGTTCCTCACAAACTGATTTCAGACAGACTTCTGAGGCAGCATAACGGTTCAATGATCTACAGCCAAATAGAGCGAGCTTTGGTGATAACCAAGTAAATATTAAAATGCTAGAATAGTATTTTCTCGCCAGAAATGACATCAAAAGTGGAAAACATTTGTCAGAAACGTACATTTACCCATAAATTGACCATCAACTGCAATTTTCAGAAGCTGCCTTTATTTTTTACCTCAACTATAACGAAACCACAGGATTGTGGGATATCGTGGGCAGTGAAGGATACACACAAAGTAACGTCCAAAGATGACCTATTTAGTCAATTGAGCCACATATATTACAGTATGACACAAACACAGGCTGTTCTGTTGTTGTAGGTTTTGGGGCATGGGACACCTAATAACAGAATTTGGCTGATTATCCATGTAATTGCATCTTTGTATGGATTTGTGAGACGGATTTAGAGGTTTAATAAAGCTGTCAAAGCATCACATCTGTACATCCAAAGCAATGCAGATTTGTTGTACTGTGCAAAACAATAAGATACTTTTTTTATTATTATTTTAATGAGTATTTGATGCTCATTCAAACAAAAAGGAGATATTAAAACAATTGAAAAATCAAATTTTACACTCATTTGTCAATGCCATCTCTTGTGTGTAATATTTCTTTATTTCTATGTCTATATTATTGGGTAAAATAATATTTTAATAACACTCTATATAAAAGAACCCATCCAGGCAACAGTTCTAACAAGAACCTTTTTTTTTTTTTCTTAGTGTGAAGAACATTTGTCAGCTAAAAAGAACCTTTTGTGTAATGGAAAAGTTCCATGGATGTTAAAGGTCCACTTAAGAACTTTTATTTTTAACATTTTATGATAAACTTTTGACAGAACTGGCATCTTCTAAAGTTAGAGTGTCAAAAGCAGAAGAGTTCAGAGCAGAGGAACTGGGTCAATGGCAGCACAATGACCTCTGGGTAAGAAATCACCAACATGATCTCATGAAAGTGTGTATCTATAGTAATTTTATTTCTTGTGCTATTTATACGTCAAAAAATAGTTTTTGCATGCAAATGATACACATTGTAAACCCCTTGGGTAGGATTAGGGGGTGGAGTGCATGCGTATTACACACCATAAAGTACGTATCATATGCACGCGAAAACTATTTTTGTCGTATAAATGGTGCGAGAAATTAAATTTGTGCTATAGATACGCACTTTCATGAGATCGGGCTGGAAATCACTGAATTTAACTGATTATTCAAAAATGAGGTCTCCAATAAGTTTTGATGACATAATTCTTTATTTTTATCTATTAACAATGAAACACGATCATTGTTGTTTCAGGTTCTGGGAGACTGTAGAGCCTAATAGCAGGCTGTAAAATTAATACTCACCAAGCGCAAAGTATATGAAAAGCTGTGTTGATTACTTTATTCAGTGTCTCCACCTGAAAACTACTGTTTCTTGTCGTTAATGTTTTTAATTTAGTTATGCTGGTAGTTTAGCTGTGGTATCGAAATTGGAAAAAAATAATTGTGATTCTCTCACTGATATCTAAAATGTTGCTGTTATAACTGATAAAAAATATTTATGGCCAGTAAATTTTATTAAGTGATGTGGCAAAAAGTTGGTTTTAGGCCCTGGTTGTTTCTATGTCATCGGGTGGGCTGTTTGTCCATGTAATTTAATAGAATCTGTGAGAGGAGCATTTCTAATATAAGTTGATACATTAATATGGTCTTTAAGAGTGAGTCATCAAATATCTTTATGAGCAAGTCATTGGCTGTGTTTGAAATCTCCCCCTAAACCCCAATTCACTATTCCCTACTTAACTCCACTAATATAGTCCACTTGAAACAATGAATGATAATGAGTGAATGAATTTGGATGGCTGTGGATGTCATCTTCTGCCGAGACGTGGGGAATTAATTCAACACGAATCTCATGGGTTTCTCTGGCTCTAGAAGTTGATTGTATGTTGGCTGTACATCGGTTGCTATTGTGGTGCATTACGTAATTAAATGAGTGCACTCGATAATGTCCACTATATTTTATAGTCATTGAATCAATAAGTCAATCGATTTGATCAAAAACACAGATTCTTTCAGGAATGAAACATCACTGTTAGAGATGGGAACCGAGAACCGGTTCTTCTTCAGAACTGGTGCCCAGTGAATCAATTCCTTGGAACCGTTAGCATGCCTGCTTATCGGTTCCGCTCGTTGCAAATGTGTCATGACGTCACACACGCTGCCTTGTTTTGGTTCAGAACCGCAGCAAACATGGCATCGAGGCAGAAGCGCTCTAACGTTTGGTTATATTTCACGCGAAAAGACGACAATACGGTCACTTGCAACACTTGTAAAAGTTCCATTTTGTCAAAGGGGGGAACTACCTCCAATATGCAGAAACATTTGGCCACACAGCATGCAATTCATTTGCAGGACTGTCGCGTGTTTGATACACTACTACTTAGCAACACAAGTGAGTCAAGCAGCAGCGGAGCTAACGCGACAGCCATCTGTTATTAATGCCGAAGGTAGCTTGTCTAATAGTTAATGTGAGCGCCATTTTCATTGTGTAAACTTTTACTATGCGGTGGATAATCTCCACTGTCATTGTCCATCAAATTTAGATGATGATGATGACGGCCAGAGTCTGGCTGGCTTGTAGGCTGGCTCTCACACTGGCTCAGAGGCAGGGAAGAATAAAATGATAATTTTTCTGCACAAAAAGTGTTAATTTGCCTAGGTTGATAGTTGTGGTCTTTACAGAAGACTTCTTTGTATTTTTTATGTCAGTTGAATTTTGTTTCAGGAATCCAAATGAGCACTGTTAATATTCCAAAAGGCACAAGCTCTTCCTTGACTGTTTTCAGTCTGTGTTTTTAGTTTTTATGGCACATAAATGGCAGTTTTTTTTTTTTTTTTATTAACAATTATTAACAATCCTAATCCTAAGGCACTCTTCTTGATAATCTTTCAAGGCACACACTAGCGTGCCATGGCATACTGGTTGAGAAACACTGCCCTAGGCTATAGGTCCCTGGACTTTACTTTGAGAAGTAGCTCACATACTTTTAGGTTTGTTCTGAGGTTGCTACACATAATTTGTGTATTCTCTGTGCTGTGTCTTCTGATCAAATATTAAAGTGAGTTAATACAAACAAACAAATTTGTACTTATTCCCTCACCCAATGAGAATCGATAAGGAATCGGATCGATAAGCAATATCGATAATTGAATCGGTATCGTTAAATTCTTATCAATTCCCATCTCTAATCACTGTTGTAAGCTCGCACTCGATCGGCCCAAAGTCCGGCATCCGACCAGCGCGGAAGGTCTCTACGTGTTACTGTCTTTTCTCGAGGCAGAGTATTTTTTTATTAAATGCAATACATTTGAATATGTATTTTCTCGTTATTTCATCTGACTGAAAAAGTTTTAATGATATCTGGGCATCATTAAATGTGAGCGAATGTTTGACTATTCCTTTTAACTCTTTAATGAAAATAATGTCAGTTAGAATAATCAAATGTAACAATTTATTATGTCAGGTAAATGTATAATGGCAATTTCATAATCAATTCAAAGATAATCAAATCAAAAACAAAACATCAAATGATATGGAATAAAGAAAAGAGATGCAAACCCAACATTATACATGAAGCTGATAATCTTACTCTCAGCCTCACGGGCTAATCTGAAATACAGAAAGGCCACGAACCCTTTTGCTACATTCCATTATATAGACAGAACCTCTTTCACATGGAAACATGTGCTAACAATGGAAATTTGCATTCAGAGTTGTCACCTTTTGCAGACCTGCCAACCTGTGGATACGCATTTTGACTTCAAAGTACGCTGGTACGATTTGTCACTCTAAACTACGCAAAAACCTGGTGACGCCTCTGTGCATGCGCAAATATCTCAAATCAAGCAACAGGAAAAGAAGAAGAGTTAGACCAATCATAGCGTTGGGTTCATTCCCCAAATAGCAAGCGGGGAGGATTGACAGATGCGTAAGGCCTATCATTAAAAAGAGACTGAAAATCGACATCAATAAAGAATCCCACTCGATCCCCCTCCACTCCCGCCGTCCGCCGTCTGACAGATGTCTTAAGCGAGGACAGTACAGTAGTCACGTTACTTCTGACTCCTGAAGGTAAACAGCCTGGGGTGGATGTGGAAAGTTGAAATATTGTATTGAGTTATCTTAATCTTCTGGATTCGATGATCACACGGATCGCATGGATTATCTTAAAATACTCCGTCATTCATGGTCACTCAGAAAAGAGACATCAAGACATCATTCAGCCATGCAAATAATAAAATGCTCAAGTAATGCTGAACAATAAATCTTAATAAATTTGAAATCGCTATGGCTTAGTGATTATGAAAGTGCTGTGATTTGTGGATTACCGATAAGCGCGAGTCTGAAGAAACAGGCGTTTATTTATTCATTCTCAGTGTTGAGAAATGTAGCCTGCATGTGTTACGTTATTGTGTTAATAATAACTAAAGAACCTAATTATGTTACATATTTATTTTGTATGAAAACTAGTATGTTAGCTACTTATGGATTAAAAAGTACCGTTGTATCAGTGCTGCGCGAGCTCTCTCACAAACACAGACGTGCGGACACAGAGAGAGAAGATAATTGTAAAATGAAAATTGACGGGCTAAGTTTAAATTTGGTTTTTGCTTGTTTTTTTTTCCTGTAAAAATGTCATAAGCATTTTGTATTATCCATCCGTGTTTTTAAAATTTGTTAAATGACGGACGTTTTACTGTTAACACAGCCCTCATTATATGTCGGATTCGTTTAACTTATACTTGATATTGTTTTAAGAATAAGTGATTCGTTATGCTATTATTGGACTCCTGTCTATTCATGGTCAACTGTTTTCTATAAATATGTTTGTATTGGCTAACCTTTATTCAGCTAATGCGTGTCCGGTTTAAAATGTGCAATGTTTAAATCACAAATAGAAGCCCTTTTCCCTGTGGTATTTAGTATCATATTTGGATATTGGAATAATATATTAAGTAGAATATATTAAGTATCTTAATTGTACACACAATGTTCCAAAGTTTTTTTTTTTTTTTTTTACTGTTTTCTAGGGGTTTCTTAATTTTAGACTAGTTGACCAGCACATATTATATGCAATGCAATATAATGCATGTGCCCCCAGAGAGGTTTCCAGAGAGGTCCTTTGTCCTCTCAGGGTCTGGTCGCTCTTCAACCAGACTGTACGGCATTTTCTAATTTCTCAATTCGTACAGTTTGTTGATCTGAGAAGCCGAACGGCTCTTTCTGCTTTGGCTTTATCTGGCACTACTTTTGTTGGTGGAGAAAAAGTAGACAAAGTAACTGTCAATATTGTGTCTAAAATGTAAGTTCCTCAATTTTAACTTCTTGTTTATTCAGCTGTTGTTTAAGCAAGAATGCCTGCATCTAATGTTGTCCTTCAGTGTTAGCAATAGAGCACAAGTTGGATCGGTTATAGTTTAAAGGCTGTAATTTACTACTTAAATTGCAATGATCTGTCCTGTGTAAAGGAAAGTATGTGTCCTGTGCTGTGGAACAGAGACATACCGAAACATCATGTCTGATGTGCTCAGGAAGTGGCTTCAGGAAGTTGCAGTGTGTGCATGTTATTCTCGATATCAAGCAAATGAGACTCGCTTTGCCATTCAAGATGGTGATGCCCTATAGAGGAATGATTATGAGCATCTTTCAAATTATTGATTTGACCGATTCTATACACAAAATTTTATGTTCTAAATAAATTATTGCATTACATTTACACTCACATGCACAATATAGTGGTAACGTAATGTGGTCACTATAATTCTACGGTTTAAAATTGAAAAATCTGTATTGCTAAATACTTTATAGTCATTTTTATAGATTTACTTCACGGATGTTTCTAAACGTATTAGGCCTGGAACACACTAGGTGACACTTAACTGATTTAAAAGGGGACATATCATGAAAATCAGAATTCTTCCGTGTTTAAATGCTATAATCGGGTCCCCGGTGCATCTACCAACCCAGAAAACATGAAAAGTGACAACCCAGTAACTTTTATTTTGTGAATATTTTAATTCCCTTTGTAAAGCACTTTGAATTGCCAAATTTTGCCTTGTTTTAGCCTAGACGTCAGGGCTGTGTTTGGACGGCTATTAGATGTCTCTTAAACAAAATTGCTTGCTGGGCTGTCACTCACACGACCGAGTTTCACATACATCAGAAAAGAGAAGAAAAGACTATGACAACTTCTGCTTCATGTCAACTTTAAGGGTCTGATGCTACTTTTTTTTTTTCTTCACACATTGACCACGAGCTTGTTTGCCTCTAGCTTTAAAAAGAAGACGAGTGCTGATTAGATCTAAAAAAACAAGGAACAAAAATCATTTAATGTTAAAGAAAAGAAATGTCTGATAATATTTATGATGATGTGATCGGGACTGAGTCTGAGGGAAGGCAGACAGAGAGACTGGAGATGACAGTGGAAATCTATGAGAGTGCAGAGAGAGATCATGACTTCAGGACAGAGACAAACACACACCAACCACTTCAGCGTTCAGGTAATCACATTCATTACTTTGATAGAAACATCACAGTCTGCACATGTTCAGTCATCTAATGTCATAACTGTGGTATTCAGGATTAACTTAGTCGAGCTTTGGTTCTACTTTTTGTTCTTCTGATGCTATTATTGGATTTAATTACTAACCGTTTGTATTTAAAAACAGAGCAACATGTTTACTCAGCTTGTTTACTCATAAATCTGATATCTGAAATGATTTTATGAACTGAACTGTACACTGATAACATTGAACACAACTGAAGCACAGCGTCAGTCTATTGTTTGCCCTTTATTGATGAAGCGAACCTCAGATGAGGTCAGGTGTATTTGAGTGTCAGAAAAACTGCACAGATACATCCAGCATTAGTTTGGTGTTATCATGACGGTTTTATGGAAGACCTGAGGCCTTCATAATAATGGTCATTGTGTTGCTGGAGAAACAGACTGTAGAATTACTGTATTTAACTGTGAAGTTAGTTAATGCCATCAGATTACTATAGCAATTGTGCTCCTGTAGAATTACTGTTTTTAAAGAGCACCTATTATGGCATTTAAAATGTTCCTAATATTGTTTTAGAAGTCCCCAACAACAGTTTTGCATGCATGCAATGACAAAAAAAGACTTTAGTTTTCTTATAATATGCATTTATTTTTACCTGTTTTGACCGCGATTCTCAAATGATTCGTTTAGTGAATCACTTTTCAAAACCCCGCCTTTACGTGACGCTAATCTGTGGTGATTGGTCCGATGATGTTAGCAGTGTTTACAGAGATAATACTTATTGTTTAACATGGAGTACAATGATGCTTTTATCAATTAAATTGTGTTATAATAATGATTATAGTCCACTGCTTTGTAGTTTGTTGTAAAACATTTAAAATGAGATAAGGAATTTAATGTTATGTTAGCGAGCATAGCCCAGAGTTCATATTGTAAAAGCACAATCAGTCTTTGTTTGCGTTAGCCCGAGGCATAAACATTACGTTTAAAAAAAAAAAAAAAAAAAAATTCCAGTTACGAGGTATTACTCTATTCTTTAAGACAACTCCTAAAACAACGACAAACACTTCACATATCTCAATACAATTGTCATTGAAGACCTAGAAGCTACACGGTGCTTACACAACAAACCAAATAATTATTAAGCATGCTACATAAAACATAAAAGCAACACTTATTAATAACACTTACAGGTTGTGATATGGAGGAGGAAGTTGATGCAAATACACTTAGAACTGAACCTTCCTTCAATATCAGCCGGCTCGCGAATCCAAGTTTGATTGCATTTAAGTTGGTAAAGCAATCGTCTTCAAAATGGCGCGAACAAAGCACAAGGCTTGGACTATACTTCTGTGGTATAGTTGCATATATGAATTGTAGCCACTGATAGTCTTCAAATGCTTCAGAACACAGCGTCTCGTCGCCGTGATGTTTTCAACATTGTTTTCAAGTTTTCCCTGGCCTTGGAGCGCAATAAGTGGGCATATCGTATTCAAATAACTTGACAAGTTGACGTCATCTAGTCAGAGAAAAAGCTTCGGTCTTCTAACGATTCATAAAAATGACTCCGAGTCGACTCTTACTTTTGAAAGACAATAACTTTATATACGGTGCACTTTCATATTTCAAACTTTGCAGGATGTTTTTGTTCACTTAGATCTATGTTACACACTACATGAAAGGTAAATTTCAAAATTCCATAATAGGTGCCCTTTAACTGTGAAGTTAGTTAAAGGACAAGTTCGGTATTTTACACTTAAAGCCCTGTTTACAATTCAATGCCAGTGGTTTGCTTGCAATTGGCAAAGGTGCATTATCGCCACCAACTGGGCTGGAGTGTCTATTATTCAAGCTCTCAACGGAAGAAGTACGGGTGTGAGGCGTTTGGAAAAATAGATCCACAGTTTTACAACGAATGGTAAAACACCTGTTGGAAAGCATCTTTTGCAGCGATTTTTTTTTGTGAGCATATCAGTGAACACCCCTGATCACTCGGTGAGTTTCACGTCTTTGTAAACGAAAGTTTAATGCGTTTTAGGAAGGATTGTTCCAGTGCCCATAGGCTGCCATTGTGTAGGTGGGGGGGGAAGCGAAATAAACCTAAAATTCTCGGGCCAGCAGCATTTGTCCAAATTTTAATCTTAACCATTCTATTTCATCAGAAACTATCTGTAAACAGGGCTTTAAGTGTAAAATACCGAACTTACCCTTTAATGCCATCGGATTTCTGTGATTTAGCAGTGTGCTCCTGTAGAATTACTGTATTTTACTGTGAAGTTAGTTAATGCCATCAGATTACTGTGATTTAGCAGTGCGCTCCTGTAGAATTACTGTATTTTACTGTGAAGTTAGTTAATGCCATCAGATTACTGTGATTTAGCAGTGCGCTCCTGTAGAAATACTGTTTTTAACTGTGAAGTTAGTTAATGCCAGTTAGAGTTCTCTCTCTCACCGACGGCCCGACGCCGATTCAACATGACGAATCGGCCGAAAAAAGCAGAGGAGGACCAATTTCAGCTGACGGCGTGGAACACACTGAGAAAACTTAGTCGAGCTAAGCTCGAGTTCACCCAGATACTCTTAACCTTATTAGCTTAAAGATTATATTGGCAAACGGACTTGTGAACTGTCATAATGCCTACATTAAAGGTACAGTCTGTAAGGATGACAGCTAGCTGTCGAAATGGGTACTGCAGTCCAAATTCAAAATATTGGAGATCGTTGTTTCAGACTCCTTCCTCCTCAGACTCGACGCTCATGTGGGTTGCCAGTTTGAGAACACACAATAGAAACGGGGACAATTGACAATGAAAGCCGAGGACACTTACACACTGTAACTTGATGAGTTGATTTATCCATGTTTTAATATGTTCTAATATATTCATTGAGATTTTTAGATGGGAATTTTTAGGTCGGGTAGAATCTACAATCTCTGACCCAGTTTGTTCGTTTCCAATACTCTGTGTTTCCTGCAAACTGCAGGGTTGCCAACTTTGGGACTTTGGCTGGAGTGAGACTCTGTAAAACTTCAGTGTGCGCGCGCGCGGAGAAATTTTTTGGCAACCCTAACCCTAATTTTAAAAATGTCAGTCCTTGTTTACTTAGTGTAAACCCTGATTTATGGGGGGAAAAAGAAAAAAAATGAATAGAATGGAAACGTGTTTTCAAAATGTACAATTAATTTATTGATTGCACTAAAAAAAATTAAGATAGACGTGATTAAATAACAAACATGTAAAACAACAACATCAAAACAATAAGAAATCTCAAAACAAAAGGGACACATAATAGTTACTCCACCTCCCCAGAAAACCACAACACAAGTTTCACACATTAGGCCTGTTGTAGCCTATGCCACAGTGGCAGTGGTGGCCTGCTTCACCACCTCTGCAGGAGGCTCGTATCTGAAGCAGGGTTCAATCCGTTCATTGTGTCTGTCACGTGACAAATGAACGAAAGACTCGGAAGGTAATTATTTATGTTCCCTGTAAATTATTTTTGACTGCATTATAATGATTTCTTTATTCAGAATATGATAAAGACTGCGTAGGTGGATGTGTTCGGGGAATTTGGCTGTTAAAAGTATAACATTTAAAGCCCCTTAAATGAATGAAATGACAAGAAAAAAGATTCGTTAATTTTAATGAACGAGGTAGAACAAGCGAGTCAGTAAAATGATCCGAACTTCCCATCACTCACAGGGTGCCATCAAGTGACAGTCTGTTCCTGGTGTCAGTCTTGTTAAGGCCAGTAACTGAAAAGGTTCGCTCCGCATTTGAGTGTGGCAGGCTCAACACAATCTGGGCAACCTTTCATAAATTGGGTAATTTTAAAATGCCACTTGCCCGATTTGACAAAACGTAATTTGTACCATGAGCCTATTTTTATTGAGCAGTTTAGCTAGCCCACATAACGCACGTCAGACAACGTTCGCAACTATAGTTGAAGTCTGTACTCTCGGCACACAGACTGATTAGGCAAGGCTACGTCTGTAGTGAAAGGCACACCATTTTATTATCTGCTTACCTTGATTGTCATCCAAACTTTCAAACGCGCATCAGTGGCTCCGACTCTGAACCTATGCTCTGAACTCTCTCTGAACTTTTCAAACGCAACTGACGTATCAGGTGCAAGGTTTTCAGCGAATCAACGATCAGAGAATACTGCAGTGAGAACGTTGTAGGGAGATGTTAGCCTACAGCTGTTGGCCTTAAACTCCTCTCCTGTCATTGATACGCTGTGGTCTAGTCATCAACAGAAAATGAACGGATTGAGAGGGGAGAAACATGGATTTTGGCGTGACATTTCTTGCGTGTGCGCGAGAGCGTGAGATTGATGCTGAAAGCGTGAGTGTCACGCCAGATGCGTGAGAGTTGGCAACCCTGAAACTGGCATCCCAGGGTATCGAAATACCATTAAGGTGAACCAGCAGTGGGCACGATCACACACAGACCAGAACAAAAAACAGACATTCCAACACAGAACGGATTAAAGAAATAAGTAAAATAACTGGCTGTAGAAGTGTTTTTCAGAGAAACGAGTATGTGAACTCAGCATGTTTCCTAAATATCTGCAAACATATTGTGGTATTTTTATGCTTTAGTAGAGTGAAAAATTACATACAGCACCTTTAAGGCCACAGCTTACCTTACAACTTTATTTCCCAGTGGTCACCACAGAAAAATGCTAACGTTGTTAGTACTAAGAAAAGCTATAGTTAACCAATGTTTTCTAAATGAGGCTCCAAAGAAATTTCCGACGGTGTTTCTAATGTCTCACAGTTTGCTACTAACTTAATACGGTACAATTAACACTAAAACCAACATCTTTAAATTTGCATGATCAAACCTACGTGAGTACGTTAATGGCTAACAACATAATCTACAACTAACGCTATTTGGTTAATACTTTTAAATTACATGCACTATCATATAAAAAACAGTCGTTTAATTGAGCAAATTGTGACATTTTAACACTTACCGCTGAATCCATCAGATGAGACCACAGAGGAGACGAGGGCGCTCAATGACACAGTGTTCGCAAAAGACTGAATTTACAGTAGTTTCCTGCATTATTTTCACAGTACAATTCTGAATATGGTATTTTGAAATATCACAGTTAAAGCCTGTGTGATAATAATGTAATTTACTGTGAAATATTAGTTCCTGTAAATAATTTACACTGTAGGTTCTGTGGTACACAAATGAAAATGTTTTGAAGATTTCTTGAGATAAAAAAAAAGCTTAAAAAGAACACGCTTTTAAAGCGCTATTAAAAGTATCATCAAATATGAGCTGGGGGATTATTCCAAGTCTTCTGTAGTCATTTGATATGTTTGTGTGAAGAACAATCTGAAATTCAAGTTGTTTATTGATCAACTTCTCCAGTGAGCTGTTAAATGATGCAACTGAATAAGAGTCACCCTGAAAATGTGTTCACTTGAACCCGGCTGCTACATCTAACCACACTACCACAATGGTGACATTTGGCAAGAGATTTTTGTTATGCACATTTATTGGTATTATTATCATTTCCATGACCAAGCGAACAAAAATGTCTCAGCATGTTTATGGCAATATAAACACTGATGGAACACAAGATCTGGACAGAGGCACTCAGAGAAACCATACAGGTAAACATAAAACACCATTAGGTAATTAATAAAACCTTTATCATTATTTTCTTTACTTTATTTTCAGGAAGTGATTATGTGAAGACCAGAAGCTCCAGAGCAGCTCCAGTGTGTTTGGTGCTTCTGTGTGTTCTTCTGCTGACTGCAGTCATAGTGCTGTGTGTCCACATCCATACCAAGAGCACAAACTACACAGAAGAGAGACAACAGTTACTAAACATGATTACCAACCTCACAGAAGAGAGAGACCGGCTACTAAACATGATTACAAACCAAACAGAAGAGAGAGACCAGCAGCTAAACAAGGACATAACCTTGACAAATGTAACCAAGAACAATTACCAGACTAATGAAAGAGGCCAGTTCAATCAGGAGATAAATGAACTGTGGAAGATGCTCAATGAAATGGGTAATGTTAAACTATAGTGTTTCCATAATTCAGTACCAGTGGTAAAAAGTGCTAGTAGATGATCTGGTTCTGTTTACAGATGGATGTATTCATCAATCCAGTTTTTACTATATGTCTTCTGAGGAGAAGAGCTGGTCTGAGAGCAGAAGATACTGTACAGAGAGAGGAGCTGATCTGATCATCATAAACAACAGAGAGAAAGAAGTGAGTGAAAAATAGATTGACCACCGAAGGTTGCGCTGCACTCTTACAGTATGACCATCATCTCTGTCATCAATTCCTCAACCTCCTCTTTTCAAACCCATAAGACTTTGTTCTTCTTCAGAACACAAATGAAAGATATTTTTAGTGAAATCTTAAAGTTTTCTGTCCCTCCATTGAAAGTGTATTCACCCAAAACTCTGACGGTTCAAAATGCTCATCGAACATACGTAGAGATCAACCGTTCTTGCTTGATGCATGAGAACAAAATTGCTCTGTTTGTTCGCTGATCAAAGTTTATATGTGAATAAAAGCTAAATTGAATCTGTTCATCATATAAGGTGATCGTGTCTCTTCAGAACACTTGGATTAAACGGCTCAATTCATATGGATTTATTTTACGATGTCTTTGTGAACTTTTTTAAGCGTCAGAGTTTTGGGTGAATAGACTGTTAATGGAGGGAGAGAAATCTCTCAGATTTCAATATAATTATCTTTATTTGTGTTCCGAAGATGAATTAAAGTTTTATGGAGCTGGAACAACATGAATGTGAGGAACTGATGATAGCATGTTTCATATTTAGGTGAACTAACCCTTTAAATGTAGTTTCCTTGTTGGTTCTACTAGGAGCTTGTAAAGAAGATGTCTGGAAGCACTGGAGTCTGGATGGGTCTGACTGACAGTGATGAGGAGGGCAGATGGACATGGGTTGATGGCAGCACACTGACCTCTGGGTGAGAAATCACTGAACTGATTATTCTCTAATAAATGATCATATCTCACAGTCTGAACATCTAATGCTGATCTGTTGATGCAGGTCCTGGAGGTTGACAGAACCAAATGGATATGAAAAAGAGAACTGTGCTGTGTTATATTCATCAGGGTGGTATGATTATCCATGTGAAAATGCTTTTAAATTTATCTGTGTGAAAAATATTTTAAAAATTAGTAATTAAATATATTTTAATCACAGCTGTAATAACATGTGAACTGTGTTGTAACTGAGTCAAGTTTCTTTATATTCTCCCCATAGTTGTAAATAATGACAGTCACTACTTTATAGTGACAGTGTGTAAAGTATATATAAAACATGATGACATCTTATCACAATAAATACATTATTTATTAATGTATTTAATAAATGAGTCCAAACACAGAGTTCAGTCAAATATAACCAACAGTAGCTTGAACCCAGAACACAAAACGATTAGCTGTGATGGAAGACTGAAGATTAAACCTTTAGATGACACACAGCTCATATGCTGAAGATTGACCAGATCAAAACAGTGATGGACTAGTTAAAGGGGTCATGACAAATCAAATCAGCCCTGATCTTTTGACTAAAAAGATGTCTTTGTACCATTAAAACATAGCTTAGCTTAAATGTCCTCCTCATTATGTCTTAACTGTTTAAGTTCAGACATAAACTGCTTTTTTTACGTGGATACTCGCAAAGACGGGCATTTTGACACATAAGTGTGTATTTGACAGTCCAATCCCAATAAAAATAATTCAGTTCAGTATGAGTAGCGGCTTATATGCATTTCGTGTAAGATCACAGCTATTTAGTACAACAGTAAAAGGCTTTACGTAGCGTTATATAGTGTGCTGAAGGTACACAGGCCCATTGATTGCCATTGTGTATATGAACACTGCAAAATATACTTCTTCTTACTTAGTATCTTTGTCTTAGCCTAGAAATCTAGACGCACCCTAGCGGCAGCAAAATTTATTTTGCAGCCAGGGTAGTCTAGCAACTCTCCGTTGACTTTAGGAGCTGTAAAAACCTAAATTGGGTCAGGCCAATCACGTCGTGTATAGAGTAGGCGGGGCGGGCTTAACATGATGACGACAGAGTTGTGACGGTTCCCTGCTACTTGAAAACAAAGAATGGCTGCTGCTTCTGGAGAACAGTCTTTCGAATCGGCTTTGGCCGTGACTCTTATTGCGTTATAAGCGCTGTCCTATTGCGCGCAGAGGGAATGGAGATTCCCGCCCCTCAGATTGAGCCGTGTCTATGGTGAGTTGCCAGACCTAACCTCTTGATGTAGGTCTGGCTTGCCAGGCTATCTTTGTCTTGTTTCCAGTCCAAATATCTAAAGATTCTTAAATCAAGAAGCATTTACTAGATGAGTAGATTTCTAATGAAAAATAAATACAAATTAAGTGAGTTTAAACAAGCAAAATTATCTGCCAAATGGGGTAAGAAAAAAGTTAATTCAAATGGAAATCAAGAAAAAAATCTTAATTCAAATAGAAACCAAGTTTTTTTCTTACCCCATTGGCAGATAATTTTGCTTGTTTTAAGCCAAAACTCAATTAAGTTTTTTATTTAACAGAAAACAAGATAGAGTTTCTTATGTCGTTTTACTTCTCTAGTAAATGCTTCTTGATTTAAGAATTTTTAGATATTTGAACTGGAAACAAGACAAAAATACTAAGTAAGAAAAGTATTTTTTGCAGTAGATCAGGGCTGTGCGTTAACTTTTTTACACATAGCACTGCTGCTACAGAGGTTGAAAGTTTTGTAGCACAGCCCACACAACTGTAGCACAAGTAGAAAACATCTCTGTTTTACCATCTCTGAAAACCAGAAGTGTTGCAGTTCGTCTTTAAACAGGCATAATGTTACATACAGGGCACAAATAATACAAACCTTAACAATCAATGTTTTCAGTCAAACATTTTATTTGCCAAAAATGGCAACCTCTTGCTTATAACTTTAAGTCAATTTTGTTTGTAAAGCCAAATATCTCTAATCAGAATCTAATGTCAATCCACTTTGGTTGGGCACTTGAAAATACCACTTAATTTTCCTATAAATCATTAGAAAGGTCTAGAGTTGTATTATAAAAATTTTTCAAGGAGTCATATGACGGTTCTAAAAAGAACATTATTTTGTGTATTTGGTTTAATGCAATGTGTTTACGCGGTTTTACGTTCAAAAAAGTAATTATTTTACACATACTGTAGTTTATTGATGCTCCTCGAGCCCCGCCTTTCTGAAACGCGTCGATTTTTACAAAGCTCACTGTTCTGACAAGCGCGGTGTGCTCTGATTGGCCAGTGATCAAGTGCGTTGTGATTGGCCCAAATACTTTAAGCATGTGACGGAAATGTCACGGCCCTTACCATATTTGGAACATCAGCTCCCAAAGCAATAATGACAGGTGATACAAAGATATGTAAAGATAAAACCATGTCTCCTCTATACTGCTCAAAACACGCATTAGTAGTAAATTCTTGAAATATGAAAATATGAAAACATACATACAGGCCGTGTCTTGAGTCAGAAGGACCAGACTGTACTTGCAAAGATGTACTTGCCCCACTTTTTAGAATCAGCCTTTGTGCACAGCCGGCCTTGTACTCTCCCAGGTTCTGGAAACAGTCCTGTGAAAAATGCGCAGCACACAGTCGAATATTTATGTTATCAAACCTGGAAAAACTCACTCTTTGAATACTTAATCATAAAGTACAAAATCAATAAAAAGCATGGCAAATATTGCCTAATGGTTGATCACAAGTTTATTTTTATTTTATTTTTACAATTGGCCCTCTCCCACTAAGTGAAGAACGAAATGTAGCGATGAAGGTCCTCCTTCCTTCATCTAGAGACAAAACTGGGGAGGAACATGATCTGTTTTCTGGTGGAGGATACGTCACCCTTAGTGGAAACACGTTAATAATGTGAGTACATTTAGAATAATTGTATACTGTTTTCTACTGTATATTAAAATACAATTACAAAAAGGTGTCAGTCTTAATTTTAGATATTATTTTTATTGTTCAACAGTAATTTTTATCTGGTTTGTTTTGGAAAACGTATTATAATACTCTTAATGATTAGCCTATATTAGTATAAAAACCATCAACACATTTTTTTTTTTCAACCAAAGTGTGTTAAGAAATGGTGACTGTGGAGCAAGTGTCAAAATCTGCAGTGAGGATGAGTGAAGTTTTGTGTGAGGCAAACATGAAAACTTCACAAAAGAAGATAATAAAACTTCTGTCCATCTATCAATCCTTTTCAACTGGGAGACTAAACGTGAGAAGTCAGCAGTGGAAAGGTAGGAAATTAGAGGGAAACTACCTCTGGGTCCCTTCGCTATTACAGCACTGGAGGGAAAGAGCGCTGACCTTGAGGATGAGAGGGGTCTGAAGTTACCAAAAATGAGCAGACCATTTGAGGCCCCATTGTGTAGAGACCCCAAAAGTCCCTCAAGCTCCAGAAACCCTCCAAAAATATGAAAATTCCTTTTACCTCTCTACTCAGCTCCACATCACTGTCTCCACCTTGTGGGCATCCTACCTCTCCACTCAGCTCTGCAGAGGAAACCAATATCTTTCAGTTTTAGAAAAACATGTAGGCATTACAAGCAAAGTAATTGGTAAACATACATATGGTACATAGATTTGTTGGACTGTTTTTGCCTGCCCTTGCAACGTAAGCAATAGAATATTAACAAGAGAATATATCCCTTTGTTTCCATTTTACATGTGTGAAAGAGGCTTGAAATGGGAATAATGTATACATACTTATTTCCATAATAGGACCCTTCAAGCCCTTTAACGCACTGCACCTACAATGGAACTTGAGAGTGAGGTTACAGTACATGCTATTAATAACTTTGTGAAAATCATATTGCTACATCATTTCAGCAATTCACCCTAAAATGACTCACTCTGGTGTTGTTCTAATGTCGTATGCACTTCTTTTATGCACCACAAAATGAGAAATAAAAAAAAATGTCCCACTCGCAGTCACTCATATAATAGGGACTTAGACAAGAATGTAAAAATCACTAAGCAACCGTAAACAGGACGGCGCAACGTGGCATTCAGTCATTTATTGAGTTCTCATCCATAGGGGGGCCAAATTATTTTTTTACTAATACTATTTTAATACTATTAAATAGAAATATTACCAAGTAAAGCAAAAAAAAAAAAAAAAAAACCAAGAACCCCAACGTTCCTAAAGTATCTCTTGAGATGCACCACATATTACGTCATCACATTGGAAAGGTCACGAAAAAAAATATGATAAAATAATAACTTGATAAAAATAGTAATAATAATAAATTAAAACAAAGATGTCGGACGATTTTGAAGTTGGAGGAGAAAATGAGATGTTTTTCGCCCTTCCCTACCTTACCAAATAACTTGATGACGTGATGACGTAATGCGTAGCACATCTCAGAGATGGCACACAAAGGGCATTTGTGGTTAAAAAGTATATATATATATATATATATATATATATTTTTTTTTTTTTTTTGAAAATGACCGATCGTTTCGCTGGATAAGACCCTTATTTCTCGACTGGGATCGTGTAGAGACTTTGAAGCTGCATTGAGACGGACATTTGGACCTTCTTTGAACATTGGTATATTCTGTGTCGAAAAATCCTGGAATGTTTTCCTCAAAAACCTTCATTTCTTTTCGACTGAAGAAAGAAAGAAATGGATATCTTGGATGACATCAGGGTGAGTAAATTATCAGCAAAACATTTTTTGAAAGTGAACTAATCCTTTAAGACAGTGACTGACACCTACTGGCAGTTTGAGTTTACTATTTAAAGTACCCTTTAATTAAAAAATGTCAATTTAGATCATTCATTTTATATTTAAATACTGCATAAAAAACAATACTAGCATTTATGCAATTGTAAATGCAGTGTAAATTTATTCATATGTGGATATCTGTAAAAAAAAAAAAAATTAACTGTAAGACCCTATTTAAAAAAAAAAGTTCACCCAAAAATAAAAATCCTCACCCCGAAAGTATTTCTTTCTTCTTATAATAGCAATATTCCTTCGTAATTATTTCAGGGCAAAGAATTGACTCGGGTCTTCGTTCAAGTTTCATTTGTTTACTGAAAGTTCTTGCACAAACAGAAAATAAACAATAAATAAACTCCGGTCAAAAACTGTGTTGCTCCGTCTTTCTTTCTTTCTTTTAGGAAGTGCCCAATTCTTAAAGGGAACGTCATTCTTAAAGGCGCTAAGAACACTTCCAATACTAAAACGGAGCAGACCATTACAACTTAAACAGGGGGGTGTTCAACGAATGTACATAAATAACATGAACCTAAATTATACTTAAACATTTAAGCCTTTAGTGTTAAATTATAATTATTCCAATTATGGCTCTTACACTTCTGCTGAACACAAAAGAAGATATTTTATAGAATGCTGGTAACCAGATAGTTTACAGTAGCCATTGACTTCCATAGTATATAGTCTTTCCTACTATGGAAGTGAATGGGTGCCGTCAACTGTCTGGTTACCAGCATTCTATAAAATATCTTCTTTTGTGTTCAGCGGAAGAAAGAAATTCATAAAGGTTTTGAACAACATGAGGGTGATGTTGTTGAACTATTCCTTTAAATTATTCATGGTGAAGTACTCATTGAGGAAGTATGACTGAAGTATGAGTAATGTTTTTGCTGATTTTGGCAAACTGAATGTTTGGAGATCATATCTGGAGTAAATGCACTTAGGGGAGAGGTCAAAAATTAGTCATTTTTATCATGATGTTCGATCAAAATGTGTGCAGTAGAGGGTTAATGTGTTAAAAAGCCTGGAATATTTAGTGGATTTAGTTATAAAATGGAAATATGTAAAAAAAAAAATATATATATATATATATATATATATATATAATAATGCTAAAAATTTTTATTTAATACATTGCTTAATAACAATTGAAAAAAAACTATTTACTGTGGTAGAAGACTGTCTGTGGCGTGGCAATAAGATAAAAGGGGGCCCTTGGTGTTGCTATTGCCCTGGGGCCCAAAGTCCTCTTAATCCGGGCCTGTCTGTATGCTACAACTACACGGTGAACAGTGACTTATCGTATTTCAAGCTAGCTGTTAGATTTAGTCAAAACAACGAGAAGATACGCTCAACATGGACCAAAAATAGAAAAAAAGCAGATAAAACAACATTTATGAATTAGTTAGTCAACAGAAATAATGTCTCTCAGAACAGACAGTGCATCAGTAAGGCCAGTGACTTCACAGACACTGCTATCCTCTTCTCCACATTTAGGACACTGGCTAGAAGTTTCTTGCCACTGCAGCACACACACTTTACATCCCACCAGGCTCTGGCAACAGACTGCATACATTGGCTGCTGGAGGGGTCCTGTAAAATAAGAGATATCCAATAAATGAAATTTGAATTAGTCTTCAGTCATTTTGTCTGCTCAAAAGTTTTTACACAAAGTTCATTCTCAGAGAAAGCAACAGGAATTTAAACAAAAAAATGTTTACATTTATGTACAGTTTCATGATACGAAGACTTCAGTCGCAATAGACAGGCTTATACTAAACAGCTCATCTTATGGAAGCCGATGTGAGAATATCACATGATCAGTATGCAGAATATTTTTTTCTGTAACATTCCATTATTGGATACTTTATTTATGGATTAAATCATGGCCAACTGCAAACAGCTCATTTCCATAATGGCAACAGTAACTGAGTGATGTTGCATACACATGACTTGATGGAAATGACAGAATTGGCTAAATGAATTTATGCAAAGCATCAGAGTGTGTACAAAAGTAACGAGTTAGCAAAGCAAACCTTTGCATATAAGACAGTTGAATGCTGCCCGTAGCTCTTGTGCTTGGGAGTCTGTGACCACCCGTGTGTTTCTCCTGTCACTGGAGTCAGAGAGCGTGGCTTCTTGTAGACCTTGGGCAGTCAGCACAACTTCTTCATTTTTTTCAAACTCATTATTCTGCAAGACACTGCTATCATCATCTCTCGGACTGAAATTAAGATAACACAAAAGATAATCAACATTAAACACACACACTAAAATTTATTCAGACACCTTCAACATTTCTCACATGATCACAGTTTATTCGCTATAGTTTAGAAAATGGTAATAAAATATGACAAGAACTCAAAATTATCAAATCAGTTTTGGCCAACCTTCTGTTAGACTGTCTCACAAATGAATTAGGTTGAATATCTGTCAGCTGTTAAATGTAACTACACAATTACATTATACCAATTTAGCTCAACCAATTTCCTAATTAATTACCATTCATTTAGTTCAGTCTGTGGTGTAAAAAGGTCGCATTTGCAATTAAAGAAAAAAACACTTAGCAAAACATTATTTAGTCAAAGTGTCTGAATATTTTTTTTTGTCCCAGATTTTTATACATTTGACTGGTAGTCACTGTCTGAAGAATATTTGGGTATAATATGTCACAGTTTACTTTATTTCTCAATATAAAAAAAAATATTAAACATAATATCTGGTGTCTGAATAATTTTAGGTTTGACTGTATATGACTGGCTGGCATCACCTGTCAGTGTTTAGTGGCAGCGGGCAGGCTGATTCTGGCAGGTCACGTGACTCTCTGTCGCCGTGGTCTTCATGATGACCCGTTGAGCCATGTTCACAAATTTTCAGACACATTGTACACATTTTTTCTGGAGACCTGCAAAGTACACAAGCCCAAACATTTCTTAAGTTTTTGTTTGTTTGTTGATCTATCTTTTTTACAAAAACAAAAAATTTAACAAATTGTTGTTATTATTATTGCTTAAAACCTTTTTTTTACTCAACGTACAATCTCATCATGCTCTACTGACACCAAATTCAGTGTTTAACACTTGCGCTTAATCAGTAATAAGATTCTTAACTAGCAGCACCTGAAAATCCTGCCGATTTTCTCAGTGTACGTGTCATCCTCCCTTACTGTCACTATCTTGTTACTTTTGAAAAGCTAATAAAATAAAGGTCATTGCTAATAAACTGGATGTTATTTAAGTTCTGTTGATTTTATATGAAAATAAAAATGATGAGCAAGACACCCAGAGTACGTGTTAATTAATTTCACCAGAAATACGTGTTTAATTATTTATTTAGTTTTAAATCAGACAATAATATCACACTGTTAGACAGTTTGGGAATATTCACACAATTTATACGCATACAAACATGAGATCAGAGTTATAAGCCGCGTTTCCAACGCAATTACCAGGAACTATTTGTCCCAGGAACTTTTTTCATAGGAACTTGCCCCAGACCGTTTGCTTACTGCGTTTACACCGCGGTCTAAAGTACCGGGGAGATTATGTAAATTAGTCTGGTGACGTTGAACTGCGTGCGACTGCTCCTCCCAGTCTGCGACGGACAGGAAGCGGCTTTGTTTTGAGTTTTGAGCGCGTTTTGAGTTTTAAGTATGGAGGAGATTCAAGCTGTGCTGCTTTTGTGTGTGATCTATTGGCTTCCTAACGAGGTAATTAACAAAATGGCAGAAAAGAGACGAGCTCTGATACTAAAGCGTATTCAGAAAGCTCGTAATGCTAGATATAAAAGTAGACAACGTTTGTTATCAGCTATAGCGGACATTGACCGTGAGATGGATGGGACGAACGCACGCCATCGGGCAGAAAGAACAAGATTGGTAAGAAATGAATCCATCAAAATGAACAAGAGTTATGAATAATGTTATTATCGATTACATCAACTTATTTTTTGCAACTTTTGTGTGTTTTAGATATGGGAGTACTATCGAATGCGTCGTGTTTCGCGATCGGTTTGGATGCACATTAGAACAACAGAATGGTGGGACAGCGTGGTTCCAACTTTCACCGAAGCCCAGTGGATAAAGAATTTCCGGATGTCTAAAGATACTTTTCTGTACCTCTGTCGTCGATTGCAACCCCAACTGGAGAGACATGACACAAACTACCGACATTGTGTACCCATTCAAAAAAGAATCGCCATTGCACTGTGGAAACTTGCGACCAACTCAGAGTATAGAAGCATCTCACATTTATTTGGAGTCGGAGTTGCTACTGTGTGTCACTGTGTTCACGATTTCTGCTCATCTGTTGAGAAGGTACTCATGCAAGAAGTTATCCAGTTACCAAACAGTGAAAAGTTAAAAGAAATGGCGACGTATTTTGAGTGCAGATGGGGTGTGCCACAGTGTGTAGGTGCAATTGATGGATCACACATCCCCATTCTTGGACCAGAGGAGTACCACACAGAGTACTTCAACCGAAAGGGCTGGCATTCGATCATACTACAGGCTGTTGTGGACGGAAGAGGTCTCTTTTGGAATGTTTTTTTAGGAGCGCCAGGGAGCCTGCATGATGCCAGAGTGCTGCGTTTGTCAGGATTGTGGGACCTAGTGGATAGGGGTTTGTTACTACCTGATGTAACCAAGAACATTTGTGGACATGATGTGGGGTACTATGTCCTTGGTGATGCAGCCTATCCTTTGAAGAGCTGGCTGATGAAACCTTTCACAGACAACGGACGACTGACACCCCAACAACTTGTGTACAACCATAAAACAAGCAGAGCCAGGGTGGTGGTTGAGAATGCTTTTGGCAGACTAAAGGGCAGATGGAGGTGTTTGCTAAAACGAAATGACTGCAATACACACAAGGTCAAATCCCTGGTGATAGCATGTTGTGTTCTGCATAACCTCTGTGAAATGAATGGTGATGAGTTCAGAGAAGAATGGGCTACGGGTACATTCAACCAGCCTGACGGGGCACTGTCATCCACTGTAGAGGCCGAGGGTCTAAATGCACGTACAGGTCTAATGAAGCTTTTGACTACAATGTAGTAAACTAAAGTATCTCTGGTTACACACCAGAAAGTTTTTTTTTTGTTTTTTTTTTGGTAAGGGAAAAATAACCTTCAGGTGCTGTAATGCACTTTTTTTATGCTGTATACACCTGTTGTACATTGTTTTGGCTGTGTAACACTTTTTTTTGTAAATAAAAATTATTACTTCTGAATCATGCTTTGGTTTTAATTTCTGTTATCACCTTCTGTTTACAGGTGAAAGTTGAAAAATGAGAATAACATGCAAAATTTAATTTCAGTAATTCCACTTAAAGGAGAAACTAATATATAGACTCATTACATGCAAAGTGAGATATTTCAGATATGAAAACCAAATTCAAAATTAGAATAAATGTGAAGTTTTCATAAGCTGTAAGCCATAGTCATAAAAATTATAACAGGCTTGAAAATGTAATACACCTTGCATGTAATGAGTCTATGAGTTTCACCTTTAAATTGAATTACTGAAATAACTTTTGCACAATATTTCAAAATTTGAGTTTCACCTGTATATTTGGCTGTCAAATATAAAATGTAATTTCATAAGTGACTTAAATGACCTACACTTTGCTTATTTTAACCTGTGCACTTTCACCGGAAATGTTTTACATCTAACCAGCACTTCAACACCTTACCGTAAGAGCTAAAATTACCATGGAGATGAAAAGGCACTTGATCTCAAAGTGACATTTTACAAACTTTATTTAACACAAGGCAAGTACTGCTTACAATATATATATATTTTAAAATACAATAATGTGAAAAGAAATAAATTACGAGAACAGTAATATATTGTGTAAAGAACTGGGCAAACTGTCCAAGAACAGACAGAAACCTGGCCCTCTGCAGGAATGCAAACAATATATAAAAATTAGAATTGTGCAAAGAAAAATAAAAAATGCAAATGTGCAATTTAAAGTGCAATCTCAGAGTTCAAGTGGCTACTTTTTGAACGACTGGGCAAACTGTCCAAGAACAGACAGAAACCCGGCCTGAAAGTCCCTCTGCTGCCGTCTGCTTTCTTCAGCTTCCGACTGCAGGAACGCCAACTCCTGCCTCCTCATCTCTCTTTCCTCAGCCTGGCTCTCAAGTAACAGCTGCATATATTTGTCACGCTGTTCTTGTCCAAGCTGCAGGGCGGTCCGGTTAGAATCTTCCATGTCCCTCAGCGCATCAAGGAAGTCACAATCTCTTTTCCTCTTCCCTAAGTGCAGAAACACATGACAATAAATACACAAGCCCACCCTGAAAACCATAAAATACTTATTTTAAGTGTTTTCACTACAAAATCTTAAATTTGAAACTTGTGTTGGGCCATCATGTTCCATATTTTTTAGCATGGGCCATTTAAGTTTGCAATAAAAAAATAACACAATGACCCAAAACCATTAGGATTACAATTAGGTCAGTTTTGAATAGGGGTGTAACAATACCCTCGTGTCACGATTCGATACTTATCACGATACAGTGTTATTGCGATACTCCCAAGACATATGATAAAAGGTTAACAAAAAATTTACTGTTGATTAAAATGCTAACTTTGATATTACATTGTGGGTTTAAATGAATAAGCTTGGACTTGGTGCTTGTAACCCAAGGACAATGGTGACACCAGAATAAAAATATTCATGATTCTGAAGCTGAAAATACTTAATTATTTTAGACGAATATGCTTAACATTGGTAACATGTTTGGCATTATCCGGACCCAGAAATATTCCCCCAATGCATTATATTATACATTAATATCAACATCATTTTAATGTAGTACTGACACTAAAACTCTGAAAACCTGAATTTTTTCTCACACAGTAATTTTTATTTTGGGTGACCTATCCACGATACGTATTGTTGCATTTTTGTATTGCAATATATTGTTGCACTATATATTATTACACCCCTAGTTTTGAAGTATATTTTTATCAACAGACAACGTTGTTTAATACCTCGTCGTGTGTGTGTTTTTCGGCGGAAGACATGGGTTGAGGGCTACTGGTGATTGCAGGGGAAAACACGCTGGTCTCTGTTGCCTGCACATCATTGGGGTCATTCATTTCATCTGTAAAAACACACGTTGAAAAAAGTTAGTTTGTTTTATCACTGCAACGAGTTTAAGACGATATCATGTAGATGTGTAATCATTTACCTTCAACCGACTGGTCCTCAGATTCATGAATGGATTCCAAAAATGCAATTGCAGAGTCTTTTGTCACCGCTGCTCCAGAAAATGCCGGCCTGTCTCCCAACAACGCGTCCAGGCGGTCAAACCACTTGTTAGTACGCCGATCGGACCCGCTTCTATTGTTGTGATCCTTGACTTTTTTGTAGTCTTGTTTTAATTTTTTTAACTTCTCTCTGCACTGTTTTCCAGTGTGAACAATGCCCAGCTCGTATAACCGACTCAATATTTTCAGGTATACCTTTTCATTGCGGATTGCCGTTTCCAGTTCCCGCTGGATTTCTTCTTCCGCAAATACGCTTATTAAAGCCTGGACCTCGTCGTCGGTCCAGCGGTCGTATTTTTTTTGTAAACTCCATATTAATTTCCAGACAACTCTTTACTGCACAAAGCCAGGAAGCACGATTTTTAAAAATGGCGGCTAAAATAAAATGCTGCGTGGAGTCAACCAATCAAATGTGACGTGAGCTCAACCAATCAGCATGTTCAGCGCACAAGTCCCACCCCGAAAGTTCCTGAACTCTGAAAAAGTACTACCTCGCCAGCAGGGACTTTCTGGGACTTTTTTTACCCGGAACTTCATTTAGACCCTTGGTTCCTGCGGTGTAAACACACCGAGTACCACCCCAAAGTTCCTAGTTCCTGGGGAAGTTCCTGCGGTGGAAACGCCGCTTTAGAAGAGAACAATACGTCACGGTTGTTTAAACCAATGAGCATTAAGCTGTGAGTCAGCAAGTCATTTTCCATCATGCTTTTTGATCAGCGCCAAAAACTATAAATGAAGCATACTTTAAATATTTTACATTTTGACCCAAAAAAATGTTTTTTAAACAGTTATTTCATAATTAGTTTTTATTTTCAAAAAACAAACAAATGATGACTTTGTAATTCACATTTTGGTTCTTCAAATGATGTTTTATAAACAAAGTTCGGGAGGAGCACGTTCAAATAATCAAATAATCAATCAATCAATCAACCAATCTATCAATCATCTCATCAAACAATTACCATGTCTACCCTATCAGCATGAGAGGAAGCATATATATATTCACTCTGTCAACTCACCTAACTTCCTTGACAGTTTCAGCATTTGGCCTCGCCCTACCTTCCTATCATTTCCGAAATGAGCTCTCCCGTCCAATGAAGAATCTTTCGTCCTTCAGGAATCTTTGCCGCAATCCTCTGGTGTTATCTCACGGGCGTCAGGCCAAACAAACGGGTCCTCGCCACCACGGGCGAAACATCCGCGATCTCCTTCCGCGAATTTCTCTAAACCGGACCATTCAATAATTCCTGCATAGAGAAATGGACAATAAGGCCCGCACCACGCTCGCGTCTCGGCCAATGCCGCCCTCTTCACACGAAGAAACGGGCCTTCCTCCAAGACCAGGCCGCCGCAGCAGGCCCTCAGTAAGCCGCGCCGCAGATTCAGTCCCGGCCGGCCAGCTCACACTCTAGACCCGCTGGCTCGACTCCGTGAGTGCTCAGCTCAAAACCTTCTCATTTTGTCCCTGGTTAAATTTCGCATCGCTTCAGTCGAGTCTCAAGCACAGTTATGCCATCTGGATATTAATTTTGATCGGGGAATACACGTTTTAAACGGTTTCTGTTCAAATTATTTGACGTCATTAACGCGCTGCTTCCTTGTGGCTTAAACTCTCACGTAGGAACATAGCTCGCACATTAGATTGCACGCACACAGAATCATTAAGATCCTATCGTTAACGCTGTCTAGCTTCACCATTTAAAAAAAAATAAATAAATAAAAAAACATAATCTGATTCAGAACGAACAAAATCGGCAGGTCATGTGACCCATAGTTTGAAAGCAAGTTATTTCCAACACCACAGCAGCACCACCTCTTCATCTAACAGGAGCCCTTTCTTGACCCAAATGGCTCTCCAGTCAGTTAAAAGCAAGTCAATCAAGTTCTTCTACTACAGCTAATCCACTCCACTACCGCAGAAGTACCGTCACTCCGTCTAAACTTGTTCCACTTCCACAGCAGTATCATCTACTTCACTCCAGCAGGAGCTCCGTTACTCCGTCTAAACTTGTCCACTGCCGCAGCAGTGTCAGCTACTCCGCTCCCTCAGGAGCTCCATCCAAACTTGCTCAACTGCCGCAGCAGTGTCATCTACTCCGCTCCCGCAGGAGCTCCGTTACTCTGTCCAAAATAGTTTGGATATTTAAAAGCAAATTGAAAAGCAAGTTTTGGTCCACTGCCGCAGCAGTGCCATCTACTCCGCTCCCGCAGGAGCTCTGTTACTCCGTCCAAACTTGCTCCACTGCCACAGTGTCATGTACTCCACTCCTGCAGGAGCTCAGTTCTATGTCCAAATTGTTTCGGATATTTAAAGTAAGCTGAAAAGCAAGTTTGGTCCACTGCCGCAGCAGTGTCATCTACTCCGCTCCCGCAGGAGCTCTGTTACTCCGTCCAAACTTGCTCCACTGCCGCAGCAGTGTCATCTACTCTGCTCCCGCAGGAGCTCCATTACTCCGTCCAAACTTGCTCCACTGCCGCAGCAGTGTCATCTACTCCGCTCCCGCAGAATCTCAGTTCTATGTCCAAAATTGTTTTGGATATTTAAAAAGCAAGTTGAAAGCAAGTTTGGTCCACTGCCGCAGCAGTGTCATCTACTCCGCTCCCGCAGGAGCTCCATTACTCCGTCCAAACTTGCTCCACTGCCGCAGCAGTGTCATCTACTACGCTCCTGCAGAAGCTCAGTTCTATGTCCAAAATTGTTTTGGATATTTAAAAGCAAGTTGAAAGCAAGTTTGGTCCACTGCCGCAGCAGTGTCATCTACTCCGCTCCCGCAGGAGCTCCATTACTCCGTTTAATTGCTTTCACTGCAGTGGTTATTCCATTCTCCTCCGCTTCCGCAGAAGTACATCACATATGACCATCCCCAGCCTACCACCTTAGAGGCACACCCATCTGACGCCATGTTAGCTTTGCACTCTGCAAGTTTTTTGGGGGGTCACCAACATCATGGCGGCTGTCCGGCATTTATTTGCAGCTTTTGGGGGGAGTACTCTGGGTTCGGGCCGAATACCGAGCCCGGAGCCCTCTCCTCGGACAGCACGCCAAATACGCATTTATTCTATCTGACTTATTTGTAAGTGTGAACTAGTGAAATGATGTTTTATAAACAAAGTTCGGGAGGAGCACGTTCAAATAATCAATCAATCAATCAACCAATCTATCAATCATCTCATCAAACAATTACCATGTCTACCCTATCAGCATGAGAGGAAGCATATATATATTCACTCTGTCAACTCACCTAACTTCCTTGACAGTTTCAGCATCCCTCCACCACCCCGACTCCTCACCCTTGGCTTGTTCTTTCACAGCCAGGAATACGGGGGAAGTACTCTGGGTTCGGGCCGAATACCGAGCCCGGAGCCCTCTCCTCGGACAGCACGCCAAATACGCATTTATTCTATCTGACTTATTTGTAAGTGTGAACTAGTGAAATGCGAATCAAATCAAATGGGCCCATTAGAGTAGGCTACTAATTATTAACAGCTTACCCAAATCATGAGTTAGGCATTTCGTACTTATTACATAAACAGTCTTGTGTATTTATTAACAGTAATGGTAAATATAGTGCTAGCCTAACCCTCCTTTTCGGCCTCCCTCACAAATCCCTTCATAAACTTCAACTGGTCCAGGATTCAGCTGCCCGAACCCCCTCCGTTCACCACATCACTTCTGTTCTCCAACAGCTTCCGTATCCAATGACCGTTCGCAAAAACCCGCCCCCCTTAGTTACTGTTGCTATGTCCGACAAGCCACGCCGCTCTCACACCACACAATGTTCTCACGAAGTGAAAAATACATCGCGGAGCAGAGAGGACACTGACAACACGCTGACAGACAGACCAGTTTACTTTTGATATAAAACTTTATATCAGTCTCAACTTTCAAATTTGGTCATTTTTTAAAAGAAATTTAAACAATAAATACCGTTTTGTGGCTCTTTAATGTGTCTGACAGATCGCTGTGGTGCCTCAGTTAAAGCTGCTCGTGAACCGATCATCTCTTCCTTCTAGTTCATTTATAGCATCAGATAAATATGAATGAACATAAGAAGGATTGTTGTTTTAACCACGGAAAGACTTCAGTGCACTACGTTTTTCAAGTTCAAAACCTCCAACGTTAATCTACTAACTCTCCTGACTGATTTGTCGGACAAAATGGCGGATTATGATTGGTCAGATCGCCTGTCAATCAAAACTCCCTGCGAAGGGTCAATTCAAAGTCATTGTTGACTTGTGTGTACTTGCATTATCCCAAATATTTCCAACAATGTTTAAATCCAGAGAAATCATCAGTTTTAACTAGTGTAACAGCCCGTGTCATTGCGTCGCCTGTCAATGACATAATATCCGCTTTACCCTCGATTTCCATAGAAAGCAAAACTTACATACTGTGCCTTTAATAGTAGTTACTAGAATGTTAATATTGAGTTACTCATTTGTTCTTGTGCAGTTATTCAGTATTATTGACAGAACAGTATTGTTAAGTTTTACCAGAATCTTTGGTAAAGATATCCGTTCTGGATCCCTTTGGCATCTTGTCTGAATCTGAGTCCCGCATCCAGGAACAACGGGCGCTCAGTGACTCTCTGACCTGCAAAAACAGAGATGGTTGTTTACTGAAATTAATGGATTTTCAAGAAACTAACAAGAAAAAAATTATAATTCATTTTAGTTTTTATTACAACAACAATTAAGTCTGAAACACTGAGTCTGAAATTTTCGTGTGTGTTTTTTCGTATTCGTCATCCTAAAAATTTGTCATGCAAAAGAAACCTTATACACTGAGTCCGCTGCGTATTAATTAATCCGTTGCGAAAAAAATAGCAAAAACAATACAGTCTTCAAGCAGATAGGATGTCCTCTCTCTTCTTAAAAAGAGAAAAAGAAAGGAAATATTGGGTAAATCCAATCCTGAGATTGCGTAGAGAGGAAGGAGAGTTCTACCTCCTCATCAAGGAGCTCAGGATTATTCTGAGCCATTCAAAGTTTACTTCAAGATGTCAGTGGCTCAGTTTGATGCTTAGCTAGCGATACTGGAGCCACCTATTAAAGGGATAGTTCACACAAAAAATGATAATTAGCCCATGATTTAATCACCCTGAAGCCATCCTAGGTGTATATGACATTCTTCTTCTAGACCAGGGGTGCCCAACCCTGCTCCTGCCGATTCGACTGTCCTGCACAGTTCATCTCCAACCCTAATGAAACACACCTGCCTTTAATTTTCAAGCGA